>NC_053391.1:338000162-338082624 GCF_905171765.1 Bufo bufo | reverse complement strand
TGACATGAAGCCAGATTCTCTGCTATGGGACCTCTCCCCTCTGCCTGTGTGCCTGGGCCTAAATATCTGACAATGGACTGTTCCAGTGGTGGGTGACGTGAAGCCTGATTCTCTGCTATGACATGAAGACTGATTCTCTGCAGACATGAAGCCTGAATCTCTGTTATGGGACCTCTCTCCTCTGTCTGGGTGCCGGGGCCTAAATATATGACAATGGACTGTTCCAGTTTTGGCTGACGTGAAGCCTGATTCTCTGCTATGACATGAAGACTGATTCTCTGCTGACATGAAGCCAGATTCTCTGCTATGGGACCTCTCTCCTCTGCCTGGGTGCCTGGGCCTAAATATCTGACAATGGACTGTTCCAGTGGTGGGTGACGTGAAGCCTGATTCTCTGCTATGACATGAAGACTGATTCTCTGCAGACATGAAGCCTGAATCTCTGTTATGGGACCTCTCTCCTCTGTCTGGGTGCCGGGGCCTGTTCCAGTTTTGGCTGACGTGAAGCCCGATTCTCTGCTATGACATGAAGACTGATTCTCTGCTGACATGAAGCCGGAATCTCTGTTATGGGACCTCTCTCCTCTGTCTGGGTGCTGGGGCCTAAATATATGACAATGGACTGTTCCAGTTTTGGCTGACGTGAAGCCCGATTCTCTGCTATGACATGAAGACTGATTCTCTGCTGACATGAAGCCTGAATCTCTGTTATGGGTCCTCTCTCCTCTGTTTGGGTGCCGGGGCCTAAATATATGACAATGGACTGTTCCAGTTTTGGCTGACGTGAAGCATGATTCTCTGCTATGACATGAAGACTGATTCTCTGCTGACATGAAGTCGGAATCTCTGTTATGGGACCTCTCTCCTCTGTCTGGGTGCCGGGGCCTAAATATATGACAATGGACTGTTCCAGTTTTGGCTGACGTGAAGCCTGATTCTCTGCTATGACATGAAGACTGATTCTCTGCTGACATGAAGCCAGATTCTCTGCTATGGGACCTCTTCCCTCTGCCTGGGTGCCTGGGCCTAAATATCTGACAATGGACTGTTCCAGTGGTGGGTGACGTGAAGCCTGATTCTCTGCTATGACATGAAGACTGATTCTCTGCAGACATGAAGCCTGAATCTCTGTTATGGGACCTCTCTCCTCTGTCTGGGTGCCGGGGCCTAAATATATGACAATGGACTTTTCCAGTTTTGGCTGACGTGAAGCCTGATTCTCTGCTATGACATGAAGACTGATTCTCTGCTGACATGAAGCCTGATTCTCTGCTATGGGACCTCTCTCCTCTGCCTGGGTGCCTGGGCCTAAATATCTGACAATGGACTGTTCCAGTGGTGGGTGACGTGAAGCCTGATTCTCTGCTATGACATGAAGACTGATTCTCTGCAGACATGAAGCCTGAATCTCTGTTATGGGACCTCTCTCCTCTGTCTGGGTGCCGGGGCCTGTTCCAGTTTTGGCTGACGTGAAGCCCGATTCTCTGCTATGACATGAAGACTGATTCTCTGCTGACATGAAGCCGGAATCTCTGTTATGGGACCTCTCTCCTCTGTCTGGGTGCCGGGGCCTAAATATATGACAATGGACTGTTCCAGTTTTGGCTGACGTGAAGCATGATTCTCTGCTATGACATGAAGACTGATTCTCTGCTGACATGAAGTCGGAATCTCTGTTATGGGACCTCTCTCCTCTGTCTGGGTGCCGGGGCCTAAATATATGACAATGGACTGTTCCAGTTTTGGCTGACGTGAAGCCTGATTCTCTGCTATGACATGAAGACTGATTCTCTGCTGACATGAAGCCAGATTCTCTGCTATGGGACCTCTCCCCTCTGCCTGTGTGCCTGGGCCTAAATATCTGACAATGGACTGTTCCAGTGGTGGGTGACGTGAAGCCTGATTCTCTGCTATGACATGAAGACTGATTCTCTGCAGAAATGAAGCCTGAATCTCTGTTATGGGACCTCTCTCCTCTGTCTGGGTGCCGGGGCCTAAATATATGACAATGGACTGTTCCAGTTTTGGCTGACGTGAAGCCTGATTCTCTGCTATGACATGAAGACTGATTCTCTGCTGACATGAAGCCAGATTCTCTGCTATGGGACCTCTCTCCTCTGTCTGGGTGCCTGGGCCTAAATGTCTGACAATGGACTGTTCCAGTGGTGGGTGACGTGAAGCCTGATTCTCTGCTATGACATGAAGACTGATTCTCTGCAGACATGAAGCCTGAATTTCTGTTATGGGACCTCTCTCCTCTGTCTGGGTGCCGGGGCCTAAATATATGACAATGGACTTTTCCAGTTTTGGCTGACGTGAAGCCTGATTCTCTGCTATGACATGAAGACTGATTCTCTGCTGACATGAAGCCGGAATCTCTGTTATGGGACCTCTCTCCTCTGTCTGGGTGCCGGGGCCTAAATATATGACAATGGACTGTTCCAGTTTTGGCTGACGTGAAGCATGATTCTCTGCTATGACATGAAGACTGATTCTCTGCTGACATGAAGTCGGAATCTCTGTTATGGGACCTCTCTCCTCTGTCTGGGTGCCGGGGCCTAAATATATGACAATGGACTGTTCCAGTTTTGGCTGACGTGAAGCCTGATTCTCTGCTATGACATGAAGACTGATTCTCTGCTGACATGAAGCCAGATTCTCTGCTATGGGACCTCTCCCCTCTGCCTGTGTGCCTGGGCCTAAATATCTGACAATGGACTGTTCCAGTGGTGGGTGACGTGAAGCCTGATTCTCTGCTATGACATGAAGACTGATTCTCTGCAGACATGAAGCCTGAATCTCTGTTATGGGACCTCTCTCCTCTGTCTGGGTGCCGGGGCCTAAATATATGACAATGGACTGTTCCAGTTTTGGCTGACGTGAAGCCTGATTCTCTGCTATGACATGAAGACTGATTCTCTGCTGACATGAAGCCAGATTCTCTGCTATGGGACCTCTCTCCTCTGTCTGGGTGCCTGGGCCTAAATATCTGACAATGGACTGTTCCAGTGGTGGGTGACGTGAAGCCTGATTCTCTGCTATGACATGAAGACTGATTCTCTGCAGACATGAAGCCTGAATCTCTGTTATGGGACCTCTCTCCTCTGTCTGGGTGCCGGGGCCTGTTCCAGTTTTGGCTGACGTGAAGCCCGATTCTCTGCTATGACATGAAGACTGATTCTCTGCTGACATGAAGCCGGAATCTCTGTTATGGGACCTCTCTCCTCTGTCTGGGTGCTGGGGCCTAAATATATGACAATGGACTGTTCCAGTTTTGGCTGACGTGAAGCCCGATTCTCTGCTATGACATGAAGACTGATTCTCTGCTGACATGAAGCCTGAATCTCTGTTATGGGTCCTCTCTCCTCTGTTTGGGTGCCGGGGCCTAAATATATGACAATGGACTGTTCCAGTTTTGGCTGACGTGAAGCATGATTCTCTGCTATGACATGAAGACTGATTCTCTGCTGACATGAAGTCGGAATCTCTGTTATGGGACCTCTCTCCTCTGTCTGGGTGCCGGGGCCTAAATATATGACAATGGACTGTTCCAGTTTTGGCTGACGTGAAGCCTGATTCTCTGCTATGACATGAAGACTGATTCTCTGCTGACATGAAGCCAGATTCTCTGCTATGGGACCTCTTTCCTCTGCCTGGGTGCCTGGGCCTAAATATCTGACAATGGACTGTTCCAGTGGTGGGTGACTTGAAGCCTGATTCTCTGCTATGACATGAAGACTGATTCTCTGCAGACATGAAGCCTGAATCTCTGTTATGGGACCTCTCTCCTCTGTCTGGGTGCCGGGGCCTAAATATATGACAATGGTCTGTTCCAGTTTTGGCTGACGTGAAGCCTGATTCTCTGCTATGACATGAAGACTGATTCTCTGCAGACATGAAGCCTGAATCTCTGTTATGGGACCTCTCTCCTCTGTCTGGGTGCCGGGGCCTAAATATATGACAATGGACTGTTCCAGTTTTGGCTGACGTGAAGCCTGATTCTCTGCTATGACATGAAGACTGATTCTCTGCTGACATGAAGCCTGAATCTCTGTTATGGGACCTCTCTCCTCTGTCTGGGTGCCGGGGCCTAAATATATGACAATGGACTGTTCCAGTTTTGGCTGACGTGAAGCCTGATTCTCTGCTATGACATGAAGACTGATTCTCTGCTGACATGAAGCCTGATTCTCTGCTATGGGACCTCTCTCCAATTGATATTGGTTAATTTTATTTTATTTTTATTTTTATTCATTTCCCTATCCACATTTGTTTGCAAGGGATTTAACTACATTTTGCTGCCTTTTGCAGCCCTCTAGCTTTTTCCTGGGCTGTTTTACAGCCTTTTTAGTGCGGAAAAGTTCGGGTCCTTATTGACTTCAATGGGGTTCGGGAAGAAGTTCGGGTCGGGTTCGGATCCCGAACCCGAACATTTCCGGGAAGTTCGGCCGAACTTCTCGAACCCAAACATCCAGGTGTTCGCTCAACTCTAGTCCTGACCCCAGAGACCCCTGAGGCATGTTCAGACACGCTTCTACCATAATAATATCAAATACATGAGACCCCTGCCATGAGATGGCAATATTTGTTTATCTGCCCAATAAGGCTGTTGAAACTATTATCTGTGTGGGAATGTGAAAGTCTGTTAGAGATTAGTCCTTACCCCAGAGACCCCTGAGGCATGTTCAGACACGCTTCTACCATAATAATATCAAATACATGAGATCCCTGCCATGAGATGGCAATGTTTGTTTATCTGCCCAATAAGGCTGTTGAAACCATTATCTGTGTGGGAATATAAAAGTCTGTTAGATATTAGTCATACTGATCCCAGAAAAAGGTCTGTGTATACACTCCGCATCTACCATAATAATATCATATACATGAGACCCCCAGGCCCTGAGAGGAGGACGCTATCTACCATAATAATATAATGTGACATGTCCAGGCACGTATCTACCATAATAATATCAAATACATGAGACCCCTGCCCTGAGAGGAGCTCGCTATCTACCATAATAATATAATGTAGACATGTCCAGGCATGCATTATTCAGATTTGGGAGGGAGGAGGCGAATGGGAGGGAGGAGGAGAATGGGCGGGTGGAGGCGAAGGGGTGGGGGCGTGAGGACCTGTCAAGAGGACGAAAGGAGCGTGTTGACGAGAGGGGTTTTGGTAGACAATGAAAAGGTACCTGTCACTTTTTGACGAATAATATAGAAGCTTCACTACTTCTGTCTCTTTATCTGACCTATTATAAAATGACGCCTGTAATGTAATTTTACATTGTACTTGGCTATTTACATTTATTTGGAAAATGAAAAACCAATAAAAATTGTCAATATAAAAAAAAAAAAAAAAATTCTTGCAGATAGATTGCTGGTCATCCTGACGAGTCTGATAGCACCCGCTCAGATGGGATTTGTCCAAGGCCAGTCGTTTGTGAGTAATATAAGGTCGGTATTAACCGTGTTAGATGGAGTTCACCTTAACCCAGGGAGTGACAAGTCTCCAGCCATGTTAGGCTACCCCACTCGAGCTAAATGCATGATTTGTCCTGTAGGGGACGCACTTCCTGCAAGTCCTCCAGGTTAAATCCTACTGTAAACATATACTTAGTGATATGTCTATGGAATGGGCATCTAATGCTTTTGATTTATTTATTCGGATTTCCCAGAGACCTAGTGTGTCACTTTTATACCAAGAGTTGCAGAATAGGTTTCACACTATTCATCCTGACAAGATTTTCAAAAAATGGGAGGCCATTCTGTGCTCGGGGGAGACACCTCTCATGGTAAAGCAGGGAATGCAAGTTGTACAGGCTCATTTAATAAATGAATCATGGAGGAAAACCTGAAGATAATACACTGCGCTTTATACGATTTCAATCTCCCAAGCAACCCGGCCAAATTTCATCACCTAACGACGTGTTCAAAATGCGTCCAAAAAGCCATGGATCTGCGACATGGCCAGTGGGTGTGCCCCAGACCAAAAATATTTTGGGAAACTGTTGGCCAACTGATTAATAAAGTGTATAAGTTCCAGGGTTTAATAAAAAAGGGTACAGGTGAAACTCGAAAAATTTGAATATCGTGCAAAGTTCATTTATTTCAGTAATGCAACTTAAAAGGTGAAACTAACATATCAGATAGACTCATTACATGCAAAGCAAGATATTTCAAGCCTTTATTTGTTATAATTTGGATGATTATGGCTTACAGCTTATGAAACCCCAAAGTCTCAATTTTAAGGTACCCTTTGCTCAGGGGGTATGGATTAATTGAGTGTGACACTTTGAGCCTAGAATATTGAACCTTTTCACAAAATTCTAATTTTAAGCTGCATTAATGCAATTCCTTTTAATTTGCATTACTGAAATAAATGGACTTTTGCACAATATTCTAATTTTTCGAGTTTCACCTGTATGGTCCTTTCACCATATTTTTTCAGGGGCCATTTATATATTTAAATTGTATTCAGAAACTCTTCAGAACCTTTCATTTTTTTTTAACATTTTATGTGTCCTTGTGCTAAAATAAATAAAAAAAATCAAGTCATTCTGCACTCAATGTACCATAATGACAAAGTGAAAACAGAATGTATTAAGTCTTTGCTAATTTACTGAAAATGAAAAACTATTTTAGACACGTTACTGAGTACTTGGTTGAAGCACCTTTAGCAGCAATTACAGCCTCCAGTCTTCTTGGGTATGATGCCACAAGGTTTGCACACCTGGATTTAAGGATTTTCTGATGTTTTTAGGATGGATGGGGACTGTCAGTAGACAGCTGTTTTCAAGTCTCTCTCAGAGATATTCAATTGAGTTCAAGTCAGGTCACTGGCTGGGCCACTGAAGGGCATTCACAGAGTTGTCCCTAAGTCACTCCCATCTTGTCTTGGCTGCGTGCTTAGGGTCATTGTCTTATTAGAAGGTGAACTTTCAGTCCAGAGCACTTTGTATCAGGCTTTCTTTAGGAATATCTCTGTACTTTGCTCCATTCAGCTTTCCCTCAACCCTGACCACTCTCCCTGTCCCAGCCACTGAAAGACACAGCATGATGCTGCCACCACGATGATTCACTGCAGTGGCGTCTCTAGCTTTCATATTTTGGTGGGGCACACTGGGGGCCAGGACAAAAGTAGGGGGGGCAGCTATAACAACGATACATTTACACAAGTACGCTTAGAAATGCTGCGATACTTTACCCAATACCTAAAACCGCAACAGGGAAGAAAAGTCCTGCTGTCTGTGGTTTAAAAAAAAAAAAAAAAAAAATCACTCAGATTTCAACATGTCCTAGCTGCCTGTGGATGACACTTTTATAGGGAGGGGGATCTGTGGATGACACTGCTATGGGGGGGGGGATCTGTGGATGACACTGCTATGGGGGGGATCTGTGGATGACACATACCGTATATAGCATCTTATGCTATATGTGTCATCCACAGATCCACCCCATGACAGTGTCATCCACAGACCCCCCTCCCTATAACAATGTCATCCCCATTTCCCCCTCTATAACAGTGTCCTCCACAAATCCCCCTCCCCGCCACTCACAGGAGTGTACATTTGACATTTCTAAACTGTAATCCATATCCTGCAGTAATTTTAACTTTAAATCAGGATTAAGCGGCCGCTCATCTCCGCTAGTACCTTAACCTTACACCACTCAGCTAGCTTCGGTAACAGGGCCAGGCTACAGCCTACAGGTACTGCCTGTTAGTTGTTACCGAGCGAGCACTGATTTCTGCAGGTCAGAGCATACGGATTACAGTTTAGAAGAAATGTACACTCCTGTGAGCGGTCCAGTGGCGGATCCAGATCCTGGTCTCGGGAGGGGCACTTCCAGATTATTTTCTGTCCGCCGCCACAGAACAAGGGTGCTTATAGAACAGACTACACAGTGTAGAGGTATACTGTATATTGTGTGGCACAGTGTAGAGGTTTACTGTACATTGTGTGGCACAGTGTAGCGGTATACTGTACATTGTTTGGCACAGTGTAGCGGTATACTGTACATTGTGTGGCACAGTGTATAACATAAACATATTTCACATGAAAACTTACAATTACTTGGCTTGGCCCTTGGGGATCTCGGACACCACTTCAACACTTTGGCTGGGGGGCTCGGTGGAGCTGATGTTGTGTTTCATCCTAATGAGAAAGATTTCATAATAAGGATTTGGAGAAAGGGCAGAGGGATAGCAGAGCAGGGAGAGGCTGGTGCTGCTACTAGGGGGTCATACCATGGGGGAGTAATAAAGCCCACCATAATGCACCCCCAGTAGAAATAATTCTCCTTATAATGTGACAGTGCAAAAAATACCCCCTTGTAATGCCCCTAGCTGAGCTAGTGCCCCCCATAATGTGCCAGTATAAAATGCCCTATTTATCGTGCCCCAGTAGATGCCCTCAGTGTCCCCCATAATTTGCAAATATAAAATACCCCTTCTTAGTGCCCCCCGTAGATGACTCCATAGTACTCCTCTCCCCCCTTCCCCATAGTACCCACCATGTGTCCCAGTATAAAATGCTACTGTACAGAGCCCCCATATAAAATACCTCTTCTTTGTGGCCTCAGTAGATGCCCCTATAGTGCCTACCAATAATGTGCCAGTATCAAGTGCCCCGAATAACGTGCCAGTATCAAGTGCCCCCAATAACGTGCCAGTATCAAGTGCCCCCATCACGTGCCAGTATCAAGTGCCCCCCATCACATGCCAGTATCAAGTGCCCCATCACGTGCCAGTAACAAGTGCCCCCATCACGTACCAGTAACAAGTGCCCCCATCACGTGCCAGTAACAAGTGCCCCCCATCACGTGCCAGTAACAAGTGCCCCCCATCACGTTCCAGTAACAAGTGCCCCCCATTACGTGCCAGTAACAAGTGCCCCCATCACGTGTCAGTAACAAGAGCCCCCCATCACATGCCAGTAACAAGAGCCCGCCAATGTGCCAGTAATAAGCCCACCATCATGTGCCACTAATAAGCCCCCATCATGTACCACTAATAAGCCCCCCATCATGTGCCACTAATAAGCCCCCCATCATGTGCCACTAATAAGCCCCCCAATGTGCCAGTAATAAGCCCCCCCAATGTGCCAGTAATAAGCCCCCCCAATGTGCCAGTAATAAGCCCCCCCAATGTGCCAGTAATAAGCCCACCATCATGTGCCAGTAATAAACCCCCCAATGTGCCAGTAATAAGCCCCCCAATGTGCCAGTAATAATCCCCCCCAATGTGCCAGTAATAAGCCCCCAATGTGCCAGTAATAAGCCCCCCAATGTGCCAGTAATAAGCCCCCCAATGTGCCAGTAATAAACCCCCCAATGTGCCAGTAACAAGCCCCCAATGTGCCAGTAACAAGCCCCCCCAATGTGCCAGTAAAAAGCGCCCCCCCCAATGTGCCAGTAACAAGCCCCCCCCCCAATGTGCCAGTAACACTATTGTAAAAAAAACAACAACTCATACTTACCTCCATGTCAGCGATGCGATGCAGGCCTCTTCCGGCCTGTGTCCTGCGCTGTATGGCTCAGGCGGCGCGATGATGTCATCGCGCCGCCTGCGCCGGCCTCTGATAGGCTGCCGGCCTAGTGCCTGCAGCCTATCAGAGGAAGGGGAAGGGACACGCCTCTCCCTCCCCTGCACCGCCGCAGCACAGGCAGGCAGATGACTATGGAGATGAGCGCAATGGAAGCGCTCATCTCCCTGTGCCCGACTGCATTTTAGTTGGGGGGGCACAGCATGATGTAGGGGGGGCCGTGGCCCCCTTTGGTCCCCCCCTGGGGACGCCACTGATTCACTGTAGGGATAGTGGGCAAGTGATGAGCAGTGCCTGGTTTTCTCCATACATAACTAGTGTTGAGCGCAAATATTCAAATCGCGAATATCGCCACTTTGAGAATTCGCAAATATTTAGAATATAGTGCTATATATTCATATTCGCGAATATTGTTGAATATTCTAATTGCAAATTTTTCACAAATATATTACATTGCCGATTTTTGCAATCAAGTAAACAATGACTGGAGATCACGAATTCTCGAATTTGCAAATTTATGGTGAATATTGGGCCAAAAATTCGCTGAATATCGCAAATTCGAATATTGCCTATGCCGCTCATCACTAGACATAACACTTAAAATTGAGGCCAAATGTTCAATTTTGGTTTCATCAGACCAGATAATCTTGTTTCTTACACAATGTGAGTGGTTTAGGTATTTTTTTTTGCAAACTCCAGACGGTGTTTCATGTTTCTTTTACTAAGAAGACGCTTCTTTATGGCCACCCTTACCTAAATCCCAGATTGATGAAATGCTGCAGTGATGATTCAGTTTTTGAAAGTTTCTCCCCTCTACACACACAGAGGTGTAGCTTCAGTGTTCAGCATGGGGAGGGAGGTGGGGTCAAAACACATCTCAGTGGGCCCCCCAATGTGTTTTTACAGCTGCATTGGTGCATCCTAAGGCTGGGTTTCCACACACAGTTTTTGCTCAGGTGTTCTTTAAGCCAAAAGTAGGTATGGATCATAAAGAGGTTGACAGTACTGTATATAGGTGTTTGGGGTGAATATGACACATTAGATGTGACCTCAAATTCCTTTAAACCTCCTGTCATCCCACCCCATTGCCCCCTAAGGGTACAGTCACACAGCGACACTGTCATGTGACAGCTGTCACGGCAGGATTGCAGAGTAGTAGTGATCTCATAGAAATCAACAGGATCACTGCGACAGTTATGCAAGAAATCCAGCAGTGTTGGATATCTTGTGTTTGGTGCTGCAATCCCATTAATTTTTATGGGATCACTGCTACACTGCAAAGGCTGGCCATGACAGCTGTCGCGCAACTAGTGTTGCCATGTAGCCATGCCTTACCCTAAATGCAGACAAAAATAAAGAAATAAATAATCATCCATCCTTGTGTGCTCTGGTTACGACTGCTCCTGGTTCACTGCAATTTTCCTCCAGGCGTCCCCACTGCCCTGTGACCTGATCTTGCACAGTGCCAGATCATAGTGCATACTTCCTGAAGCTGTACGCTGTCAGGGCATTGTGTAGTACTGGTACCTGGAGTAGAGGATCAAGGAGCGGTGAGTAAAGTAATCACAATCACTTGCTGCTCCCTGGGCCTAGAAAATTATTAATATTTTACTGAAATGCGCAGCTGTGCCCTTTGTGTGACTCCCCTCAGTGGCCGCCCAGGCATATTAACTATAATGTAACACATGAATAAATGTTTTATAGCATTTTCAAGGGTTGAGAGAAAAAAAAAGGTTCACAATTGCTAAGCAAATTAATATACTTTGCTTTACAAGGGTTATCCCATGGAAGTTATTTCTCATCTGTTGACAGGATAACAGATTATGGGGGTCCAACCGTTGAGACCGCCCACGATACAAAGAACGAAGGGTCCCCTCTCTGAATGGAGCTGTAGGGCACATGTTGGTCTACATCGCCATACACGTCTATGGGACAGGTATAGATGACACTCAAATCAGTCATATAGAAATGAATGTGGTTGTGGACCTACAAGTTCACTACCATTCCATTCAATAAGTGGATTCAGGAAACCCTTATTATCAAGATTTTGTAGAGATCAATGTTGTATAAGATTTTGTTTCAATATACCGGTAAGTCGATATAACACCCTGCAGACTTTGTACCATTGGTGTGTGTACTCCAATGAAAAGCACAACTCCATTGACCTACTCAAAAAAACATGTGCCAGGTATGGCATAAAGGCCACGTTTTAGGCTGTCATTTTTTAAGCCGTTCTCATGAGCACACTGCCTGTTGGTGTGTACAATGGGTTCCACTCCTCTACGTCTTAACATAACCAGAAGAGCTTGTAACATTCAATTGGCTATACATGTCATGAACTCCACCTCTCAAGTATTTTATCCTGGTAACATAATGTAGGTCAAACATCCATATTAGACATCAGATAGTAAGGTCTGCATGTCCAGGTAGGACCTGGCAACTCCTAGAGAGAGCTGCCTACAATGGTCTCCAGATCCATCTAAGATATGGACTAGAGATGATCAAATCAATTCTAAATTAATTGGATTTATCAGGAATTTCATAAAAACTGTTCTGCCAAACCAAAGTTTTGGCCATTTGCTTCAGACGAATTGTGCAAAACTGTGATCGCCATTTTACTTTTACATACATGTTCTATGCCCTCACCTGTCCTGAACCTGCCTATTTCTTTTTCTGCTCCTTCTGCTCGGGAAGTATTGTATGCTGCCAGCTCTGCTCCACTTTTCAGCGAGAACAAGCTTATTGAGGACAGTCAGCAGCTACTGCCCAGCCCAGATTTGGAGGAGAGGCCCGCTGCTGGGCATGAAAGTAGCGAAGATGAGAGCCACAAGTTCCCGGGGTAGACCGTCTGCTAGCCAGTGGCAGCTTATGCTTGACACCTGCCGTTTGACCTGGCTCTTTGAGAAGGCCACTTTATTTGTAAGTCGCCAGCACTTTGGGATGAATGATGTAATGCCACTCCTTCATGTCCTGGAGCAGATGCTGATAAATCTAGCTGGCCAGTGGACAGGAGATGTGGCGCCTATATCGCATGGCCACCTCAGTCCTGTAGGGGCTGAATTGGCGAAGAAAGAGGACGAAGAGGACACTAAAGCCCGGTAAATGTATACAGAAATAGGTGACAGGAGAGGAGCAGAAGGAGCTGGAGGGTAATGAGGAAAATCAGACAGATGACCACGACAGACCATGGCAGTATGTAGTGGAGATGGAGGCAAGGAGTCCCTCCGAGTCCATTGCACAAATGGCCAGATGCATGTTAAGTTGCTTGCGTAGTAACAGCCACATTATTACACCGGAGGGATGATTACTGGCTCTCCACAATTTTCCTCACTACCGGGCCGAAATGAGGGCCTTTTTTACAACTGCTGAGAGGGATGATAAACTCAACTTATAGGGTTATAAATGGTGTACCCCAAGGTTTTGTGCTGGGCCCTTTATTATTTTATTTATTTATTAATGATATTGAGGTCGAGATTAATAGCACCATTTCTATTTTTGCAGATAATACTAATCTATGTAGAACTGTACAGTCTATTGAAGATGTCCATATACTTCAAGCTGACTTGAACACTCTGAGTGATTGGGCATCAACTTGGCAAATGAGGTTTAATGTGGACAAATGTAAAGTTATGCATCTTAGTAGTAATAATCTCTGTGCTTCATATGTCCTAGGTGATGAAAGACTGGGAGATTCACTTATAGAGAAAGATTTGGGTGTCCTTGTGGACAATAGATTAAATTACAGCATACAATGTCAATCAGATGCTTCTAAGGCCACCAGGATACTGTCATGCATTAAACGAGGCATGGACTCGCGGGGCAGGGATGTAATACTACCACTTTACAAAGCGTTGGTGTGGCCTCATCTGGAATATGCAGTTCAGTTTTGGGCACCAGTCCATAGAAAGGCCTGGAAATGCTGCATTCTGACAGCCCTCTGTGATGCTGGAAACATGTTCGCCATTTTGTGTTAGTACCGGGGGTCAAAGTAAATTGCCACCCAGTACTGGTCCTTGCCCTTTATGCTTTTTTTACAGGGGTCCCTCTTCAAACACTGGAGCATGAAGTCCCCAATTTGCACTAAATTGGAAGTGGTGGAGCAACCTGGCTACTGCTCATCGCCCAGGAGAATGTCGTCCTCGGTCTCCTCCCCCCAGCCATGGACAACACCAGGGATCACAGAAAAGTTGAAAGTCCCACTCAAAGCCTGCTCTTCTTGCTCCTCCTCGTCCTCGTCCTCCTCCCCCCAGCCACCATCCTCTGACTCCTCTTCAGACTCCTGCTGACTTGTCTCAGATGGAGACCTGCATTTATTACTTCCCAGTATAGTCAGTAGCATTTCTTGTTGGTGCATTTCCTCTCTGTGTTTCATATGTTTATTTGCTACATTCTGTGTAGTTTGCTTCTTGTGGTGCATGTGGACCGCGTCGACGTCCTCCATTGCATGCATATTTTGCTGGGGTTAGTCGATTATTGCGGTCCACGTGCGGTCGGGCTGCTCCTCCAATAAAAAGACACGCCACAGTGTCAGGGGCTGAGCAGCTCCTCCAGAATTGCCACTTCATTTCTGTGTTTTTGTCTTGTTAGATTTGGGTGTGTTTATACACTCTGTTGCACCTGGTAACCTCCATCACATGGTCTGGCATAGGTGTGGCTCACAGCCTGGCCTCATTCACATTGTACTACCACAGTATTCATGCTGGGCTTTTGTGTGGAAGCTTGGCTGTGAGCTGAATTATATCACCCCCAGACCGTGTTCACACCATAGTTAGAGCAGCGGCTAGGACCCTCTGCCATGCTGAGTGACCGTGACGTGGTGCAGTGATGGGCTCCGATATTCTCCTGACTGGAACATATTGGCGAAAGTCTCAGCTTTTAATACCTGCATTTATTACTTCCCAGTATAGTCAGTAGCATTTCTTGTTGGTGCATTTCCTCTCTGTGTTTCATATGTTTATTTGCTACATTCTGTGTAGTTTGCTTCTTGTGGTGCATGTGGACCGCGTCGACGTCCTCCATTGCATGCATATTTTGCTGGGGTTAGTCGATTATTGCGGTCCACGTGCGGTCGGGCTGCTCCTCCAATAAAAAGACACGCCACAGTGTCAGGGGCTGAGCAGCTCCTCCAGAATTGCCACTTCATTTCTGTGTTTTTGTCTTGTTAGATTTGGGTGTGTTTATACACTCTGTTGCACCTGGTAACCTCCATCACATGGTCTGGCATAGGTGTGGCTCACAGCCTGGCCTCATTCACATTGTACTACCACAGTATTCATGCTGGGCTTTTGTGTGGAAGCTTGGCTGTGAGCTGAATTATATCACCCCCAGACCGTGTTCACACCATAGTTAGAGCAGCGGCTAGGACCCTCTGCCATGCTGAGTGACCGTGACGTGGTGCAGTGATGGGCTCCGATATTCTCCTGACTGGAACATATTGGCGAAAGTCTCAGCTTTTAATACCTGCATTTATTACTTCCCAGTATAGTCAGTAGCATTTCTTGTTGGTGCATTTCCTCTCTGTGTTTCATATGTTTATTTGCTACATTCTGTGTAGTTTGCTTCTTGTGGTGCATGTGGACCGCGTCGACGTCCTCCATTGCATGCATATTTTGCTGGGGTTAGTCGATTATTGCGGTCCACGTGCGGTCGGGCTGCTCCTCCAATAAAAAGACACGCCACAGTGTCAGGGGCTGAGCAGCTCCTCCAGAATTGCCACTTCATTTCTGTGTTTTTGTCTTGTTAGATTTGGGTGTGTTTATACACTCTGTTGCACCTGGTCACCTCCATCACATGGTCTGGCATAGGTGTGGCTCACAGCCTGGCCTCATTCACATTGTACTACCACAGTATTCATGCTGGGCTTTTGTGTGGAAGCTTGGCTGTGAGCTGAATTATATCACCCCCAGACCGTGTTCACACCACAGTTAGAGCAGCGGCTAGGACCCTCTGCCATGCTGAGTGACCGTGACGTGGTGCAGTGATGGGCTCCGATATTCTCCTGACTGGAACATATTGGCGAAAGTCTCAGCTTTTAATACCTGCATTTATTACTTCCCAGTATAGTCAGTAGCATTTCTTGTTGGTGCATTTCCTCTCTGTGTTTCATATGTTTATTTGCTACATTCTGTGTAGTTTGCTTCTTGTGGTGCATGTGGACCGCGTCGACGTCCTCCATTGCATGCATATTTTGCTGGGGTTAGTCGATTATTGCGGTCCACGTGCGGTCGGGCTGCTCCTCCAATAAAAAGACACGCCACAGTGTCAGGGGCTGAGCAGCTCCTCCAGAATTGCCACTTCATTTCTGTGTTTTTGTCTTGTTAGATTTGGGTGTGTTTATACACTCTGTTGCACCTGGTTACCTCCATCACATGGTCTGGCATAGGTGTGGCTCACAGCCTGGCCTCATTCACATTTTACTACCACAGTATTCATGCTGGGCTTTTGTGTGGAAGCTTGGCTGTGAGCTGAATTATATCACCCCCAGACCGTGTTCACACCATAGTTAGAGCAGCGGCTAGGACCCTCTGCCATGCTGAGTGACCGTGACGTGGTGCAGTGATGGGCTCCGATATTCTCCTGACTGGAACATATTGGCGAAAGTCTCAGCTTTTAATACCTGCATTTATTACTTCCCAGTATAGTCAGTAGCATTTCTTGTTGGTGCATTTCCTCTCTGTGTTTCATATGTTTATTTGCTACATTCTGTGTAGTTTGCTTCTTGTGGTGCATGTGGACCGCGTCGACGTCCTCCATTGCATGCATATTTTGCTGGGGTTAGTCGATTATTGCGGTCCACGTGCGGTCGGGCTGCTCCTCCAATAAAAAGACACGCCACAGTGTCAGGGGCTGAGCAGCTCCTCCAGAATTGCCACTTCATTTCTGTGTTTTTGTCTTGTTAGATTTGGGTGTGTTTATACACTCTGTTGCACCTGGTAACCTCCATCACATGGTCTGGCATAGGTGTGGCTCACAGCCTGGCCTCATTCACATTGTACTACCACAGTATTCATGCTGGGCTTTTGTGTGGAAGCTTGGCTGTGAGCTGAATTATATCACCCCCAGACCGTGTTCACACCATAGTTAGAGCAGCGGCTAGGACCCTCTGCCATGCTGAGTGACCGTGACGTGGTGCAGTGATGGGCTCCGATATTCTCCTGACTGGAACATATTGGCGAAAGTCTCAGCTTTTAATACCTGCATTTATTACTTCCCAGTATAGTCAGTAGCATTTCTTGTTGGTGCATTTCCTCTCTGTGTTTCATTTGTCTCAGATGGAGTAGACCCTCTGGGAATTCATTCAGCATTGCGACTTCCTCATCTTCCAGCTCCTGCTCCTCGACGGCTTTATCAATGACACGATGCAATGCATGCTCCAGAAAGAAAGCATGTCACGGATGGTGCCCTGGCTGTGACTGAACAGTTTGGTGATATCATCAAATGGCCGCAGAAATGTGCATGCGTCGCGCATGAGCAGCCACTGGCGCGGTGAAAAGAAACCAAGCTCTCCAGAACCTGTCCTGCTGCAGAGTTCGTACAGATAGTCATTAATGGCACGTTGCTGCTGGAGCAGCCTATCAAGCATATACAAGGTGAAGTTCCAGCGCGTCAGGCTGTCACAAATCAGTTGTCTGACGGGCAAGTGGTGTCGCTGCTGAATGTCAGCAAGGCTAGCCATGGCCGTGTAAGATCTTCTAAAATGGCCAGAGATTTTCCTGGCCTGCCGCAAGACGTCCTGGACCCCGGGGTATTTGTCAACGAATCGCTGCATGACTAAGTTCAGGACGTGTGCCATGCACGGCACGTGTGGTATTTTTCCATGTTTCAGCGCACTCAGCAGATTGGCATCGTTGAGCAGGTGTCACGGTAAGTTGGGAAAAGGAAGAACACCAAATAAACAAACTACAACAGTAACACAGACTAGGCCCCAAAGCTAGTGAGGAGGGGGATGGTAAACTCCTAGTTATCCCTGAACCTCTCCCTGACTGCTGACAGTATGAGCAAATCCTAATGGTGGAAGAACTCATACACCGAAACCTAAGACCTGCTGAAACTGTCACAAACCCTAAATTAGGGAGCGGGGATGCAACTGCCGGGACCTTCCACCGTGAAGGGACCAGCGTCTTGCTGAGACCTAGACACAACACACACACAAAGTAGAAACAGGAGGACTTGGCTTAAGATGAGTAAGAAGCAGGAGAACCTCTAGCTACTAGCTTAGAACTCCAGAAGGAAATAACAACTGCAAGGTCTGCAGTGAGGGGTGGGCTTGAATAGAGCCACTAAACAGCAAATGAGCAGAACCTGTGTAGAGGTGAGATACTGCCCACAACAACAGACAGCAAAGAAAAACAGAAAGACCTGTCAGATAGACTCACGTGCTGCAAGTCTATCTGATCTTCTCAGACCTCTCACAGGGCAGTGACAGCGGGGTTAGCCACTGATCGGCCTGTGACCGCAGAGCTGAAAGCAGTACAGGACCGGTGTGGCTCTTGGCTTCCAGGCACAACAGCTGCAGCACAGCATGGCAACGTCTCACCTGGAACCTCATATTAGGTTCTGGGGAGCTTGGGTGGCGCAGTGGAAGATGCGGTAGCAGTGGAAAAGGAGGAGTCAGCCGAGGAGGAGACAAAGGATGGAGTAGGAGGAGGAGAAGAAGAGGCAGGCCTGCATGCAATCCTTGGCGGTAACACCAAATCCACACGGGAGCCACGGGTTACATGCTTGACGGCCGTCAGAAGGTTCACCCAGTGAGCAGTAAAAGTTATGTACCTTCTCTGCCCATGTTTGCTAGACCATGTGTCTGTGGTCAGATGTATATTGGCACCGACACTATGTGCCAGAGATATAATCACTTGCTGCTGAACGTGGCCATATAGCTCTGGGATGCCCTTCTGGGAGAAATATTTCCTTCCGGGGACCTTCCATTGCGGTGTGCCTCTGAGTCCACCAGTTTATTTGGCAGTAATTGGCAGGCTAGCTGTTCCAACAAGCCAGCGGTCAGCCGGTGGCCAAGAGGGTTATCCGGTGTCATCAAACTTTATATGCTCGAACATTTGGGCCACGGAAGCCTGCCTTCTGCCAGATGAACACAACAACGGCACGGTGGAAGGTGGAGTGGAGGACAAATGGGAGGGGACAGGAGAAGAGGCAGGACGTGGAGTGCCGGGAGGGTGGCTTTGTGGGTTCTGACAGTGTTGCTCCCACTGGGCTCGGTAATGGAAGGCCAGGTGCCTTCTTAAAGAGGTCGTCCCTAGGTGAGTGTTAGGTTTACCGCGACTTATGCTTAACAGCACAGGCTGCAGATGGCAACACTATTGTAAGCAGCTGACACGTAAAAAAAAAAAACACACTGCAGAGCCATGTGCCGGCGTCCTGGGAGCGCCAGAAGTGACAGTGCATGGTGGATGGGTCACTCCAGATACATTTGCTGTCTGCTTTTTGCCTACTGTGCCCTGCGAGTTCTGCTTGCTTCTGCTCCTTCTCCTCCCTCTTCGCTGCTCCATCTCTCTCTCTGAACTCCCCTCCTCTTCCTCTCTTGTGGGCACCCACGTGACGTCCATCGACACGTCATCATCACCACTTTCGGAAACACTAACATTTGAGATCTCGGAGTAGGCAGCAACAGCGGGGACCTCCCTCCTTGGGCTGATCGGGGTACTGTCGTCAGACCGCTGGGTGGCAGCCGTTGCTACCTCCTCTTCCTCATCCAATGTCAAGAATGGCTGCGCATCAGTAAGGTCTGGGAATGTATGGGAAATTAATTCCTCTGATTCGAGTGGAGGGGCTATGGTGGTGGTGTATTTGGGGGTGCACACAGCAGAGAGTAAGGAGGGTGCAGATACAGAGGATGAGGAGGGTGCAGAAGCGGAAGTCTGATTGAGCCACTCAACAACTCTGGTGTGCCCTTTGAAGTAATTGCAAGCATCTTCTCTAACTTCTCAATTAGGCTCTGGCCTGGTGCACCTGCACGACCCCTACCACCCCTGTGGAACGGCCTGACTCTTCCTCTGACTGTTATTTTCAAAATGTATTTCCTTCTTCTGTCATCTCTGTTTTGGACTCACTCCTGTTTTTGCTTTACCAATACTGATCAGTTACTGACCAAATATTGACCGTGTGAAGGCGGATACTCAAAAGACAGGATCCATTGTTCTTCTGGCGGATCAGAAGAAGGGAACAATAAACATCGAAGACAACACAAACCTACAGCTGACACCCTCCCTACTCTGTCATGGCACCACTACTTATATCAATAGGTAAAAGAACAGGTTCTCTAGTAATCTATGTGGAAACAGCAGACGATGTAAAATGAGACCACTCTTTCACTATATAGTAGAATCATGGGCTACTGCACTGTTAAGTACATTATTCCTGATGCAAACATTGACCTGTAAGGCTGAGTTCACACTTCAGTTATTTGTTCAGTTAATTCCAGCAGTTACTGTATGGTGAGACAAAATCAGGAGCTAATCCTACCCCAGATAAGTAGTGTTGAGCGAACAGTTCGAGCATAGTTCGGGTCCGTACCGAATTTTGGGGTGTTCGTGACACGGACCCGAACCCGAACTTTTTCGTAAAAGTTCGGGTTCGGGTTCGTCGTTCGGCATGTATTTTGGCGCATTTTGAAAGGCTGCAAAGCAGCCAATCAACATGCATCATACTACTTGCCCTAAGATGCCATCGCAGCCATGCCTACTATTGGCAAGGCTGTGATTGGCCAAGTGCAGCATGTGACTCAGCCTCTTTATAAGCTTGTGCGCACGTCGGGACGTGCTCACTCCCGATGTGAATAGAACAGGGATAGACGCAGCTGATGCTAGGGCGAGAATAGGCAGGGATAATTGAATAACTGGAAGCAAATTTCTCTCCTCCACCTGTGATTCATCTGAACAACTGCAGCTGAGCTGCTTTTTTGATAGGGATTGGCTATTTTTAGAGTGGCCAGAGTGATTTTTCCATCCACATGTACCTGGGCTGACCGCCGGCCGCCATTTTGCGACTTGTAGTGCTGCAGCAGAAGCTGCCACAGTGTGCATTCCAAAGCTCCAAACAAGTCAGACATCTACACCTGGGATTCAGACCAATAGTGATTTAGCAGCACAGTCCAAGGCTATTTTTTTTAAAGGTTGTGCAGACCATTTTGTGGCACATGTTACTGGGCTGATAGGCGGCGGCCATCTTGGGACTAGTGCTGCAGCACAATCTCTCCCAACGTCCATTAATCACTTGTAATAGTGGTCTGTGCCATAGAAATCCTACATCAGGGACTTGGGTGTGCTTGTGTCACCCCTACTAATACCAGTCCACCTGTAATCCATACAGTGAAAAGCCATAAAGTATTCCAGTGAGGGAATTTTTTTTTTATTTAAAAAAGGCCAAGTTAGTTTATCTGGCGTTCAATATACTAGATACAGTTAGGCCTGCGTTTCATACATCTGGAATTAGCAAACTAATGTGCTGGGGTTGGGAAAACATATATGTACCCATACTAGAATCTGTCAAAGAAAGCGGTACTCACATATAACAGTCATTCCATCTGTAATCCATACAGTCAAAAGACTGAAAGTATTCCAGTGAGGGAATTTTTTTTATTTAAAAAAGGCCAAGTTAGTTTATCTGGCGTTCAATATACTAGATACAGTTAGGCCTGCGTTTCATACATCTGGAATTAGCAAACTAATGTGCTGGGGTTGGGAAAACATATATGTACCCATACTAGAATCTGTCAAAGAAAGCGGTACTCACATATAACAGTCATTCCATCTGTAATCCATACAGTCAAAAGACTGAAAGTATTCCAGTGAGGGAATTTTTTTTATTTAAAAAAGGCCAAGTTAGTTTTTCTGGCGTTCAATATACTAGATACAGTTAGGCCTGCGTTTCATACATCTGGAATTAGCAAACTAATGTGCTGGGGTTGGGAAAACATATATGTACCCATACTAGAATCTGTCAAAGAAAGCGGTACTCACATATAACAGTCATTCCATCTGTAATCCATACAGTCAAAAGACTGAAAGTATTCCAGTGAGGGAATTTTTTTTATTTAAAAAAGGCCAAGTTAGTTTATCTGGCGTTCAATATACTAGATACAGTTAGGCCTGCGTTTCATACATCTGGAATTAGCAAACTAATGTGCTGGGGTTGGGAAAACATATATGTACCCATACTAGAATCTGTCAAAGAAAGCGGTACTCACATATAACAGTCATTCCATCTGTAATCCATACAGTCAAAAGACTAAAAGTATTCCAGTGAGGGAATTTTTTTTATTTAAAAAAGGCCAAGTTAGTTTATCTGGCGTTCAATATACTAGATACAGTTAGGCCTGCGTTTCATACATCTGGAATTAGCAAACTAATGTGCTGGGGTTGGGAAAACATATATGTACCCATACTAGAATCTGTCAAAGAAAGCGGTACTCACATATAACAGTCATTCCATCTGTAATCCATACAGTCAAAAGACTGAAAGTATTCCAGTGAGGGGATTTTTTTTATTTAAAAAAGGCCAAGTTAGTTTATCTGGCGTTCAATATACTAGATACAGTTAGGCCTGCGTTTCATACATCTGGAATTAGCAAACTAATGTGCTGGGGTTGGGAAAACATATATGTACCCATACTAGAATCTGTCAAAGAAAGCGGTACTCACATATAACAGTCATTCCATCTGTAATCCATACAGTCAAAAGACTGAAAGTATTCCAGTGAGGGAATTTTTTTTATTTAAAAAAGGCCAAGTTAGTTTATCTGGCGTTCAATATACTAGATACAGTTAGGCCTGCGTTTCATACATCTGGAATTAGCAAACTAATGTGCTGGGGTTGGGAAAACATATATGTACCCATACTAGAATCTGTCAAAGAAAGCGGTACTCACATATAACAGTCATTCCATCTGTAATCCATACAGTCAAAAGACTGAAAGTATTCCAGTGAGGGAATTTTTTTTTTATTTAAAAAAGGCCAAGTTAGTTTATCTGGCGTTCAATATACTAGATACAGTTAGGCCTGCGTTTCATACATCTGGAATTAGCAAACTAATGTGCTGGGGTTGGGAAAACATATATGTACCCATACTAGAATCTGTCAAAGAAAGCGGTACTCACATATAACAGTCATTCCATCTGTAATCCATACAGTCAAAAGACTGAAAGTATTCCAGTGAGGGGATTTTGCTTATAAAAAATAATATATTTCATTGTGGTGCGAGTTGAATCGCAACAATGAAGAAAAATACTATTAAGGGACGAGGACGCGGTCGTGGTGGTGTCCGTGGAGCCTCTGTTGCTGGTAGAGGACGTGGCCGTTTGGCCCCAGGCGCACACAGTAGGGAACGAACTCCCTCAACTAGCCGGCAGAATGTACCGCAATATCTCGTGGGGCCCAATGCCGCTCTTAGGATGGTAAGGCCTGAGCAGGTACAGGCATTAATCGATTGGGTGGCCGACAGTGCTTCCAGCACGTTCACCACATGGTCTTCCACCCAGTCTTCTGCGGAAAGCGCACAGGTGGCACCTGAAAACCAAGCCCATCAGTCTGTCACATCACCCCCAAGCATATCAGGGAAACGGTCTGAGCCACAAGTTATGCAGCAGTCTCTTCTTCTGTTTGAAGACTCTGCTTCCAGGGTTTCCCAGGGGCGTCCACCTAGCCCTTCCCCAGTGGAGGAAGACATACCATGCACTGACGCACAACCACTTATGTCTCCAGATGAAGAGGACATGGGAATACCACCACAGCAGAGTCACCGACTCTCTGATGATGACGAAACACAGGTGCCCACTGCCGCGTCTTTTTGCAGTGTGCAGACTGAACAGGAGGAGGTCAGGGAGGGAGACTGGGTGGAAGACGATGCAGAGGACGATGAGGTCTTAGACCCCACATGGACTGAAGGTCGTGGCGATGACTTTCACAGTTCAGAGGAAGAGGTAGTGGTGAGACCGAGACAACAGCGAAGCCAAAGAGGGAGCAGGGGGCCAAAGCAGACGAGCCGCCGCCCCCAGAGTTCGCCTGCTACTGGACATCGCCAACAGGGACCCAGCCCCACAAAGGCAGCTTCAAAGAGTTCCCTGGCATGGCACTTCTTTAAACAATGTCCTACCGACAAGACCCGAGTGACTTGCACGCTCTGCCATCAGAGCCTGAGGCGAGGCATTAACGTTCTGAACCTCAGCACAACCTGCATGACCAGGCATCTACATGCAAAGCATGAACTGCAGTGGGGTACACACCTTAAAAACCAGGCACTCGCTGAGGCTCCCCCTGCTCCCTCTACCGCTGCTGCCTCGGCTTCTGCCTCGAGAGGAATGTTGCCACCTGCCGAGCAGCAAACAGAGGATGTGCCACCGACACCACCACCACCGCCACCGTCAACTAGCGTCTCCACTATATCACACAGCAGCGTTCAGCTCTCAATATCTCAAACCTTAGAGAGGAAGCGCAAATTCCCCCCGAGTCACCCTCGAGCCCTTGGCCTGAACGCCAGCATTTCTAAACTGCTGGCCTTTGAAATGCTGTCATTCCGGCTGGTGGACACAGACAGCTTCAAACAGCTGATGGCCATGGCTGTCCCGCAGTATGTGGTTCCCAGCCGCCACTACTTCTCCAAGACAGCCGTGCCTTCCCTGCACATGCAAGTGTCCGATAAAATCAAGTGTGCACTGCGCAACGCCATTTGTGGCAAGGTCCACCTAACCACAGATACGTGGACCAGTAAGCACGGCCAGGGACGCTATATCTCACTAACTGCACACTGGATGAATGTAGTGGCGGCTGGGCCCCCGGCGGACAGTTCCTTGGCGCACGTCCTTCCGCCCCCTAGGATCGCAGGGCATCATTCTCTGCCTCCTGTAGCCTCCTCCTCCTACTCGGCTTCCTCCTCCACTGCTTCCACCAGCTCATCCGGTCAGCCACACACCTTCACCACCAACTTCAGCACAGCCCGGGGTAAACGTCAGCAGGCCATTCTGAAACTCATATGTTTGGGGGACAGGCCCCACAGCGCAAAGGAGTTGTGGCGGGGTATTGAACAACAGACCGACGAGTGGTTTCTGCCGGTGGGCCTCAAGCCAGGCCTGGTGGTATGCGATAATGGGCGAAATCTCGTGGCAGCTCTGGGACTAGCCGGTTTGACGCACATCCCTTGCCTGGCGCATGTGCTGAACTTGGTGGTGCAGAGGTTCATTCACCACTACCCCAACATGTCAGAGCTGCTGCATAAAGTGCGGGCCGTCTGTGCGCGCTTCCGCCGTTCACATCCTGCCGCTGCTCACCTGTCTGCGCTACAGCGGAACTTCGGCCTTCCCGCTCACCGCCTCATATGCGACGTGCCCACCCGGTGGAACTCCACCTTGCACATGCTGGAGAGACTGTGCGAGCAGCAGCAGGCCATAGTGGAGTTTCAGCTGCAGCACGCTCGCGTCAGTCGTACTGCCGAACAGCACCACTTCACCACCAATGATTGGGCCTCCATGCGAGACCTGTGTGCCCTGCTGCGCTGTTTCGAGTACTCCACCAACATGGCCAGTGGCGATGACACTGTTATCAGCGTTACAATACCACTTCTATGTCTCCTTGAGAAAACACTTAGGGCAATGATGTTAGAGGAGGTGGCCCAGGTGGAGGAGGAGGAGGAGGATGAGGGCTCGTTTCTAACACTTTCGGGCCAGTCTGTTCGAAGTGGCTCAGAGGGAGGTTTGTTTAAGCAGCAGAGGACAGGTTCACAAGTCGCCAGCCAAGGCACTGTACTGGAGGACGAGGAGGATGAGGAGGAGGAGGTGGAGGGGGACGAGGATGACGCAAGTTCACAGCGGGGTGGCAGCCCAGGCCCATCACTGGTGCGTGGCTGGGGGGATACGGTGGACGATGACGATACGCCTCCCACAGAGGACAGCTTGTCCTTACCCATGGGTAGCCTGGCCCACATGAGCGAATATATGCTCCAATGCCTGCGCAACGACAGCAGAGTTGCCCACGTTTTAACGTGTGCAGACTACTGGGTGGCCACCCTGCTGGATCCCCGGTATAAAGACAATGTGCCCACTTTAATTCCTGAACTGGAGCGCGACCGTAAGATGCGCGAGTACAAGCGCACGCTGATAGAGGCGCTCTTGAGAGCATTCCCACATGTCACAGGGGATCAGGTGGAAGGTGAAGGCAGAGGAGTGGCAAGAGGTCGCCAACGCAGCTGTGTCACGGCCAGCTCATCTGAGGGCAGGGTTAGCATGGCAGAAATGTGGAAAAGTTTTGTCTCCACGCCACAGCTATCTGCACCGACACCTGATACGGAACGTGTTAGCAGGAGGCAGCATTTCACTAACATGGTTGAACAGTATGTCTGCACACCCCTCCACATCCTGACGGATGGTTCGGCCCCATTCAACTACTGGGTTTCGAAATTGTCCACGTGGCCAGAGTTAGCATGTTATGCCTTGGAGGTGCTTTCCTGCCCGGCGGCCAGCGTTTTATCTGAACGCGTATTCAGCACGGCAGGGGGCGTCATTACTGACAAGCGCAGCCGCCTGTCCACAGCCAACGTGGACAAGCTGACCTTCATAAAGATGAACCAGGCATGGATCCCACAGGACCTGTCCCTCCCTTGTGCAGAGTAGTCCTTATTAACTGCCTAAAACATGTCTTGTTGTGCTACGGGCCACTTCTTTATTTGATACAAATTTTATGAAACCCACAGTTGAATGAAACTCTTCTCTGTCTGGGCGCCGGGGCCTAACCAGATGAAAGTGGCCGGTTAAACTAACGGGTGACATGAAGCCATAACCTCTGCTATGCTACCTCTGTCTTCTGTCTGGGTGCTGAGGCCTAAGTCAAATAAAGCGGTCTTCTGCTGTGCTGGGGGATATGAAGCTAATCTCTGACCTCTCTCCTCTGTCTGGGTCCAAAGGCCTAAATCACTGAAAGAGGCCTTCTCCTGTGGTGTGTGATATGATGCCAGAATATGTGCTGTGGGGCCTCTCTCCTCTTCCTGGGTGCAGGGGTCAAATAAACTAAATTGTGGCCTACTCCTGTGGTGGTTGATATGATGCCTGATTCTCTGATGTGGAACCTCTCTCCTCTGTTTGGGTGAAGGGGTCAAAGTAACTAAATGGTGGCTTCTCCTGTGGTGGCTGATATGATGCCAGAATATGTGCTGTGGTGCCTCTCTCCTCTTCCTGGGTGCGGGGGTCAAAGTAACTCAATGGTGGCTTCTCCTGTGGTGGCTGATATGATGCCAGAATATGTGCTGTGGTGCCTCTCTCCTCTTCCTGGGTGCGGGGGTCAAAGTAACTCAATGGTGGCTTCTCCTGTGGTGGCTGATATGATGCCAGAATATGTGCTGTGGTGCCTCTCTCCTCTTCCTGGGTGCAGGGGTCAAAGTAACTAAATGGTGGCTTCTCCTGTGGTGGTTGATATGATGCCTGATTCTCTGCTGTGAAACCTCTCTCCTCCATCTGGGTGTAGGGGTCAAAGTCTTTCAAAGTCGCCTTCTCCTGTGCTGATTGATATAAAGCTGATGGTTGTGCCATCTGACATGGTTGCCAGGGTCTGATTCAATGGGGGCCTACTCCTGTGGTGGGTGATCTAAATGCCTGATTCTCTGCTGTGAAACCTCTCTCCTCCGTCTGGGTGTAGGGGTCAAAGTCTTTCAAAGTCGCCTTCTCCTGTGCTGATTGATATGAAGCTGATGGTTGTGCCATCTGACATGGTTGCCGGGGTCCCATTAAATTGGGGCCTACTCCTGTGGTGGGTGATCTAAATGCCTGATTCTCTGCTTTGAAACCTCTCTCCTCCGTCCGGGTGTAGGGGTCAAAGTCTGTCAAAGTCGCCTTCTCCTGTGCTGATTGATATAAAGCTTATGCTTGTGCCATCTGACATGGTTGCCGGGGTCTGATTCAATGGTGGCCTACTCCTGTGGTGGGTGATCTAAATGCCTGATTCTCTGCTGTGTAACCTCTCTCCTCCGTCTGGGTGTAGGGGTCAAAGTAACTAAATGGTGGCCTACTCCTGTGGTGGGTGATATGATGCCTGGTTCTCTGCTGTGGGACCTCTCTCCTTTGTCTGGGTGCTGTGGTCAAAATAATAGTAAGTGACCTTCTCCATTGGTGGGTGACTTGAAGCCTGATTCTGTGCTATGGGACCTCACTCCAATTAATATTGTTTAATTTTTATTTATTTTATGTTAACTCATCATTTCCCTATCTACATTTGTTTGCAGGGGATTTAACTACATTTTGCTGCCTTTTGCAGCCCTCTAGCCCTTTCCGGGTGTGTTTTACAGCCTTTTTAGTGCCCAAAAGTTCGGGTCCCCATTGACTTCTATGGGGTTCGGGTTCGGGATGAAGTTCGGGTCGAGTTCGGATCCCGAACCCGAACATTTTTCGAAAGTTCGGCCGAACTCGTCGAACCCGAACATCCAGGTGTTCGCTCAACTCTACAGATAAGGTATCATGAAAAGATCTGCACCTATTCTTTGTTTTGGACACGTAACCGACCAAATAAGTGAAGTGTGAACTGAGCCTAATAGTGGCGTATGCTGATGCATTCATCCATATACTGTATTTGACCTGCCTGTCTACTGACGAACAGTAAGTGTTTTACTATGAGAAAGGACTAGCTATGCATGCTGCTGCAATGCACAATAATGTACACTGAGATACAATCCCCTATGATATAGCTCATTTAACGCACTTTGTGACAAATAAATATGGTATTAAGCAAATATTTAGAAAAATTCAGCCTAGCGTCCAAATCCAATTTTTTTAAACTTCTCTCATCTCTGTTGATAACTCTTCACCACCAAGTTTTTTGGGGTAGCATTTTTAGTCACATAGCATTTTACTTGTGTCTTTTTCATTCTTTTTAATATCTTTTTATTGTTTTCAATAAAGAAGAGGTTACAAAAACAATCAGCGAATCAAGGATGCGATAGCCACGTACAGTGATACATACAAATATTACATAATCACTATTAATGCACAATCACGAGTAGCGAACAATCACAATATCTAGGATAGATAATAGGGGACTTTTACGCCCACATTAAGCAGGTAACAAGGGGGGGGGGGGGTCAGTGCTTTTTATGATGCGTGAGGCCACATGGAGATCAAGAGCACAAGACCTATAAGTATGGGAGGAAATTTTTGGCTTTGCATATTGAAGGTCAAACAAAAACCTGGGGGGTCCCTAAAGCAACTACCACCAAATAATGGCTACATCATAAGTAGAGTTGAGCGAACACCTGGATGTTCGGGTTCGAGAAGTTCGGCCGAACTTCCCGGAAATGTTCGGGATCGGGATCCGCACCCGACCCGAACTTATTCCCGAACGCGAACCCCATTGAAGTCAATGGGGACCCGAACTTTTCCGCACTAAAAAGGGTGTAAAACAGCCCAGGAAAGGGCTAGAGGACTGCAAAAGGCAGCAAAATGTAGTTAAATCCCCTGCAAACAAATGTGGATAGGGAAATGAATTAAAATAAAAATAAAATAAATAAAAATTTACCAATATCAATTGGAGAGAGGTCCCATAGCAGAGAATCAGGCTTCATGTCACCCACCACTGGAACAGTCCATTGTCAGATATTTAGGCCCAGGCACCCAGGCAGAGGAGAGAGGTCCCATAGCAGAGATTCAGGCTTCATGTCAGCAGAGAATCAGTCTTCATGTCATAGCAGAGAATCATGCTTCACGTCACCCAACATTAGAACAGTCCATCGTCATATAATTTAGGCCCCGGCACCCAGACAGAGGAGAGAGGTCCCATAACATAGAATCTGGCTTCATGTCAGCAGAGAATCAGTCTTCATGTCATAGCAGAGAATCAGGCTTCATGTCACCCACCACTGGAACAGGCCACTGTCAGATATTTTAGGGCCCCGGCACCCAGACAGAGGAGAGAGGTCCCATAACATAGAATCTGGCTTCATGTCAGCAGAGAATCAGTCTTCATGTCATAGCAGAGAATCATGCTTCACGTCACCCTCCATTAGAACAGTCCATCGTCATATAATTTAGGCACCGGCACCCAGACAGAGGAGAGAGGTCCCATAACATAGAATCTGGCTTCATGTCAGCAGAGAATCAGTCTTCATGTCATAGCAGAGAATCAGGCTTCATGTCACCCACCACTGGAACAGGCCACTGTCAGATATTTTTAGGCCCCGGCACCCAGACAGAGGAGAGAGGTCCCATAACATAGAATCTGGCTTCATGTCAGCAGAGAATCAGTCTTCATGTCATAGCAGAGAATCATGCTTCACGTCACCCAACATTGGAACAGTCCATTGTCATATAATTTAGGCTCCGGCACCCAGACAGAGGAGAGAGGTCCCATAACATAGAATCTGGCTTCATGTCAGCGACTCCGCAGAGAATCAGTCTTCATGTCATAGCAGAGAATCATGTGGAAGAAGTAGAGGGCCACAGCAGCATATCCAAAATCCTTCTTTATTTCAGTCGATCACCGCATAACACAGCATAAAAAATAGCAGCAACGTTTCGGCTAGAGATAGCCTTTGTCAAGCATGCTTGACAAAGGCTATCTCTAGCCGAAACGTTGCTGCTATTTTTTATGCTGTGTTATGCGGTGATCGACTGAAATAAAGAAGGATTTTGGATATGCTGCTGTGGCCCTCTACTTCTTCCACATGTCTTTGGATCACTTTGGATCTGTGATCCCCTGCCCAGCTGCTGCATGAGTTCCATTATCGCTCTACACTAGCCGTTTGCTGTGCTGCTCCTAAACACCCTTTTTTTGCATAGCAGAGAATCAGTCTTCATGTCATAGCAGAGAATCAGGCTTCATGTCACCCACCACTGGAACAGGCCACTGTCAGATATTTTTAGGCCCCGGCACCCAGACAGAGGAGAGAGGTCCCATAACAGAGATTCAGGCTTCATGTCAGCAGAGAATCAGTCTTCATGTCATAGCAGAGAATCAGGCTTCACGTCACCCACCACTGGAACAGTCCATTGTCACATATTTAGGCCCATGCACCCAGGCAGAGGAGAGAGGTCCCATAGCAGAGAATCTGGCTTCATGTCAGCAGAGAATCAGTCTTCATGTCATAGCAGAGAATCAGGCTTCATGTTGTAGTGTCCCACTAGATAGGCGTGGGCACTACACAAGGGTCAATTGGTTAGCGTGTTACTTCTACTCACAAGTGACAGTGATCTTATATTTAACCAGGCATGTAATGTATTTTCTATGTGCTTTTATATGCAATGTTTCCCCTGTGTTATGTGTAAGCAGGCCTATTAGGGTGTAGTTAGGCATACCAGACACTAGAGGGAGATAGGGAGCCCCTAGTATAAATGTCCAGGCCCAGACAGGGAGGGGGAGTTCATAGTCAGGAGTCTGTGGAGACAGAAGTCAGATTGCACCAGCCAGAGATAAGCTGCGGGCCTCCTCCTGACATGCAGCTTGATAGCCCCGGCTGCTAGCTACGACCAGGAGACTAGTGAAGAACCCTAGCCTGCCTGTAGTCCAAGTGAGCCTCAGTTAGCTCCGAAGTCACCCCAGTTGTAGGACAGAACCTCCTGGGAGAAAACCTGCAGTTACCCTCAAGTCAAGCAGAGACAGTGTCATCAGCTCAGATAAGTAAGCTAATGGGCAGAGGAACTATATAGAGAGGACAAGAATCCATACGGGAGGAAGATATATTTTACCAAGGATTTAAGCCAGCATTTAGGCATCCGGGCCTTGGGATAGAAACCAGACAGGAGTTCTAAAGAACAGCATACACTATTTCTGAGGAAAGGTACAACCTGATTCTGAGTGTGTTGTGGATTACCCTCTGAGTATCTTGCACAGAATTATACCTGCCAGTATTTGTATTGAAGCCTGCTTGTGAAGTACTTGATATAAGGGACTGCATTACCATCTTGATGTACAAAGTTGGACTGTTTAAGTAAAGCAACGTTTGGTTCACTATACCACCTGTGTACCTCACTTATTACTACTATAAATCGGTGTGCCACCGTTACAGGCACTGGCATCACGATTCCAAAAGGGACCTTGCTTCAGGCACTCAAAATACCTGTAACATCCAGGGCACCTCATCCACCATCAGGCCTGGTCCCTACATACGGAGTGTGCCCCAGAGGAACTTGTGTCTACCTCTCCTTCACTGCCGCATGCCTGCCCAGGGTTCTCCTTCAAATAGTGAGCAACCCTCGATTGCCCATAACCGTGACCTCACTTCGCAATACCCTGCAGGTCTGGCGTGTTGCAATGTCACCCACCACTGGAACAGGCCACTGTCAGATATTTTTAGGCCCCGGCACCCAGACAGAGGAGAGGTTCATTCAACTTTGGGTTGCCCCGCAATATAATGGTAAAATGAAAATAAAAATAGGATTGAATGAGGAAGTGCCCTGGAGTACAATAATATATGGTTAAGGGGAGGTAGTTAATGTCTAATCTGCACAAGGAATGGACAGGTCCTGTGGGATCCATGCCTGGTTCATTTTTATGAACGTCAGCTTGTCCACATTGGCTGTAGACAGGCGGCTGCGTTTGTCTGTAATGACGCCCACTGCCGTGCTGAATACACGTTCAGACAAAACGCTGGCCGCCGGGCAGGCCAGCACCTCCAAGGCATAAAAGGCTAGCTCTGGCCACGTGGACAATTTGGAGACCCAGAAGTTGAATGGGGCCGAACCATCAGTCAGTACGTGGAGGGGTGTGCACAGGTACTGTTCCACCATGTTAGTGAAATGTTGCCTCCTGCTAACACGTTCCGTATCAGGTGGTGGTGCAGTTAGCTGTGGCATGGTGACAAAACTTTTCCACATCTCTGCCATGCTAACCCTGCCCTCAGAGGAGCTGGCCGTGACACACTAGCGTTGGCGACCTCTTGCTCCTCCTCTGCCTTCACCTTGGGCTTCCACTTGTTCCCCTGTGAAATTTGGGAATGCTCTCAGTAGCGCGTCTACCAACGTGTGCTTGTACTCGCGCATCTTCCTATCACGCTCCAGTGCAGGAAGTAAGGTAGGCACATTGTCTTTGTACCGTGGATCCAGCAGGGTGGCAACCCAGTACTCCGCACACGTTAAAATGTGGGCAACTCTGCTGTCATTGCGCAGGCACTGCAGCATGTAGTCGCTCATGTGTGCCAGGCTGCCCAGAGGTAAGGACAAGCTGTCCTCTGTGGGAGGCGTATCGTCATCGTCCTGCGTTCCCCCCCAGCCACGCACCAGTGATGGGCCCGAGCTGCGTTGGGTGCCACCCCGCTGTGAACATGCTTCATCTTCATCCTCCTCCACCTCCTCCTTATCCTCGTCCTCCTCGTCCTCCAGTAGTGGGCCCTGTCTGGCCACATTTGTACCTGGCCTCTGCTGTTGCAAAAAAACTCCCTCTGAGTCACTTCGAAGAGACTGGCCTGAAAGTGCTAAAAATGACCCCTCTTCCTCCTCCTCCTCCTGGGCCACCTCCTCTTCCATCATCGCCCTAAGTGTTTTCTCAAGGAGACATAGAAGTGGTATTGTAACGCTGATAACGGCGTCATCGCCACTGGCCATGTTGGTGGAGTACTCGAAACAGCGCAACAGGGCACACAGGTCTCGCATGGAGGCCCAGTCATTGGTGGTGAAGTGGTGCTGTTCCGCAGTGCGACTGACCCGTGCGTGCTGCAGCTGAAACTCCACTATGGCCTGCTGCTGCTCGCACAGTCTGACCAGCATGTGCAAGGTGGAGTTCCATCTGGTGCGCACGTCGCATATGAGGCGGTGAGCGGGAAGGCCGAAGTTACGCTGTAGCGCAGACAGGCGAGCAGCGGCATGATGTGAACGCCGGAAGTGCGAACAGACGGCCCGCACTTTATGCAGCAGCTCTGACATGTCGGGGTAGTTGCGAATGAACTTCTGCACCACCAAATTCAGCACATGCGCCAGGCAAGGGATGTGCGTCAAACCGGCTAGTCCCAGAGCTGCAACGAGATTTCGCCCATTATCGCACACCACCAGGCCGGGCTTGAGGCTCACCGGCAGCAACCACTCGTCGGTCTGTTGTTCTATACCCCGCCACAACTCCTGTGCGGTGTGGGGCCTGTCCCCCAAACATATGAGTTTCAGAATGGCCTGCTGACGTTTACCCCAGGCTGTGCTGAAGTTGGTGGTGAAGGTGTGTGGCTGACTGGATGAGCAGGTAGAAGAAGAGGAGGAGGAAGCTGAGTAGGAGGAGGAGGAGACAGGAGGCAAAGAATGTTGCCCTGCGATCCTTGGCGGCGGAAGGACGTGCGCCAAACAGCTCTTCGCCTGGGGCCCAGCCGCCACTACATTTACCCAGTGTGCAGTTAGGGAGATATAGCGTCCCTGGCCGTGCTTACTGGTCCATGTATCTGTGGTTAGGTGGACCTTGCCACAGATGTCGTTGCGCAGTGCACACTTGATTTTATCGGATACTTGGTTGTGCAGGGAAGGCACGGCTCTCTTGGAGAAGTAGTGCCGGCTGGGAACAACATACTGTGGGACAGCAAGCGACATGAGCTGTTTGAAGCTGTGTGTGTCCACCAGCCTAAATGACAGCATTTCATAGGCCAGTAGTTTAGAAATGCTGGCATTCAGGGCCAGGGATCGAGGGTGGCTAGGTGGGAATTTACGCTTTCTCTCAAATGTTTGTGAGATGGATAACTGAACGCTGCCGTGTGACATGGTTGAGATGCTTGGTGACGCAGGTGGTGGTGTTGGTGGTACATCCCATGTTTGCTGGGCGGCAGGTGCCAACGTTCCTCCAGAGGCGGAGGAAGAGGCCGAGGCGGCGGCTGCAGCAGAAGAGGCCGAGGCGGCAGCAGCAGAAGAGGTAGCAGGGGGAGCCTGAGTGACTTCCTTGTTTTTCAGGTGTTTACTCCACTGCAGTTCATGCTTTGGATGCAGGTGCCTGGTCATGCAGGTTGTGCTAAGGTTCAGAACGTTAATGCCTCGCTTCAGGCTCTGATGGCACAGCGTGCAAACCACTCGGGTCTTGTCGTCAGCACATTGTTTGAAGAAGTGCCATGCCAGGGAACTCATTGAAGCTGCCTTTGGGGTGCTCGGTCCCATATGGCGGCGGTCAGTAGCAGGCGAAGTCTTTTGGCGGCAGGTGTTCTGCTTTTGCCCACTGCTCCCTCTTTGTCTTTTGCTACGCTGTTGGCTCGGTCTCACCACTGCCTCTTCCTCCGAACTCTAAAAGTCAGTGGCACGACCTTCATTCCATGTGGGGTCTAGGACCTCATCGTCCCCTGCATCGTCTTCATCCCTGACCTCCTGTTCAGTCTGCACACTGCAGAAAGACGATGTTGGAACCTGTGTTTCGTCATCATCAGAGACGTGCTGAGGTGGTATTCCCATGTCCTCATCATCAGGAAACATAAGTGGTTGTGCGTTAGTGCATTCTATGTCTTCCACCGCTGGGGAAAGGCTATGTGGATGCCCTTGGGAAACCCTGCCAGCAGAGTCTTCAAACAGCATAAGAGACTGCTGCATAGCTTGAGGCTCAGACAGTTTCCTTGATATGCATGGGGGTGATGTGACAGACAGATGGGCTTGGTTTTCATGCGCCATCTGTGCGCTTTATGCAGAAGACTGGGTGGGAGATAATGTGAACGTGCTGGATCCACTGTCGGCCACCCAATTGACTAATGCCTGTACCTGCTCAGGCCTCACCATCCTTAGAACGGCATTGGGCCCCACCAAATATGGCTGTAAATTCTGGCGGCTACTGGGACCTGAGGTAGTTGGTACACTAGGACGTGTGGCTGTGGCAGAACGGCCACGTCCTCTCCCAGCACCAGAGGGTCCACTAACACCACCACGACCATGTCCGCGTCCGCGTCCCTTACTAGATGTTTTCCTCATTGTTACCGTTCACCACAATAAGAAAAATATTATTTGGCCCAATGTATTGAATTCAAATTCAGGCCTTTTTTTACAGACACCTAACACTAACTGGCTATCTATTTAGGTACCGTATTACACTAATACAGGCACAGCAGTAATGACAGATTTAGCTGAATATAAATTTGAGGCCTATTATTTAGGCGCTGGGTGACAGGTATACGTTTACGGACAGAATTAGACTTGGATATGCACAGTAGCGTGTGTGTGAAGTTATTGAGAATGACCCTATCAGCACCTTGAATCTAATATACCCTTTTAGGGATAGATTTAAAGTAGGCCTGATACAGCAGAAACCACTAATTTAGAAAATTGCTAGGTTGGGAATTGTATTTCAACCCAGAACAAAAACTGTGCTTTGACGGACACAAAATAACTTGAGCAGCTACAGCAATAGCCACAGATTTAGCTGAATATAAATTTGAGGCCTATTATTTAGGCGCTGGGTGACAGGTATACGTTTACGGACAGAATTAGACTTGGATATGCACAGTAGCGTGTGTGTGAAGTTATTGAGAATGACCCTATCAGCACTTTGAATCTAATATTCCCTTTTAGGGATAGATTTAAAGTAGGCCTGATACAGCAGAAACCACTAATTTAGAAAATTGCTAGGTTGGGAATTGTATTTCAACCCAGAACAAAAACTGTGCTTTGACGGACACAAAATAACTTGAGCAGCTACAGCAATAGCCACAGATTTTGCTGAATATAAATTTGAGGAATAATAGAAAGATTCAGACTCCAGCACTCACTTTTTTTGAAGTGTCAAGTTCTCCATCTTTATTGTAGCAATTGTGCACAGACAATACAGGACTCAAATTCTCTCTGGTGTAGGCTGTTGACGCGTTTCGAAAAATTCTTATTCGTAACAGTGGTGTGTGTCTGGTGTTCTCAGGTATAAATAAGAGCTCAAATATGTATAATTAACGTTATAGTCACTCCCACCCGTGACTATGCACAGGGTGGAGAGAAAAAACAGCATGGGGCAATTAGATTCCTCCCCTTTGCACAACACATGTCTCTAATAATTATCACCTGGAGCACCAGAACCATTCCAATTGAATATCTGACATACAGAGATTTACATAAAGTTACTTTAAAAACATACTTGTTTCTATACATGCAGATTTTCTCTTCTAACATATTAAAAATTTCATAACATACAAGTAAAATATGAAAAGAAAAGAAAAGAAACAGAAATGTGGAAAAACTCTGCTGGCCAATCCGCTGCGTTGGATAGATATCCATTCACATTATATTCGCGTTACTTCTCAGTTTGGTTTCTGACTTTTTCAAAGAGTGTTGCTGGATATTTTAATAGAAAATATATACATATACATAAATATATAAATATTCAGCATATATGCCATAAGCGTATAGAAATATTCATAGATCCATACATTCATAAATTATAGGGCAATATTAATAAAAATGCATAATTTCCCTTCTTAGGTTGAGACCCTTTGGATATCTTGTCTCCAATTTAAATATCCAAAAAGCCTCTCTCAAGTTTACTTGATGTCTTATGTCCCCTCCTCTGATAGAGGTTTTTACTTGTTCTATGGCATATGCTTTAAAATGTTTAGGGCTCCGGTTATGTTTTTCAATTAAATGTTTTGCTACATTTGATATGTTGGTGTAGGAAGGGTTGTCTATATAGTTCAGGTGTTCCAAAATCCGATTTTTGAATTTTCTTATAGTGCACCCTATATACATTTTGTCGCAATGTTCACACCAGATCACATAAACTACTGCTTTGGTATTGCAGTTGATGTAGGACTTAATATTATAAGTTTGAGTGTGATCTGCATTACAAAAAGTTTTTTTATTTTGTGCATAAATGCAGGTGCGGCAGCGCTGACTACCGCAACGTGTGAACCCTTTGTATGTTAGCCATGTACTAGTTTGTGGGCAAGTTTCTCGTACGAACATAGACGGGGACAGAGAGTTTCCTATTGTTTGCGGTCTTTTTGATACAATCCTGCAGCCCTCTTTGAGTACCGTATTAAGTATGTTGTCCTCATATAATACTGGCAGGTATTTTTTAATAATATTCTGAATTAGATTGTATTGGCGGCTGTACGTAAGTACCATAGTGAATTGTATTATTTTTGTTGTTGTTATTTTCCCTTGATTTCTCATCTGTATTAATTTGCGCAATATTGTAATTTTTTCCAACACTGTGTTTGGCTCTTTTGTATATCATTTTATTTTTAATAAAATGATATACAAAAGAGCCAAACACAGTGTTGGAAAAAATTACAATATTGCGCAAATAATACAGATGAGGAATCAAGGGAAAATAACAACAAAAAAATAATACAACCCACTATGGTACTTACGTACAGCCGCCAATACAATCTAATTCAGAATATTATTAAAAAATACCTGCCAGTATTATATGAGGACAACATACTTAATACGGTACTCAAAGAGGGCTGCAGGATTGTATCAAAAAGACCGCAAACAATAGGAAACTCTCTGTCCCCGTCTATGTTCGTACGAGAAACTTGCCCACAAACTAGTACATGGCTAACATACAAAGGGTTCACACGTTGCGGTAGTCAGCGCTGCCGCACCTGCATTTATGCACAAAATAAAAAAACTTTTTGTAATGCAGATCACACTCAAACTTATAATATTAAGTCCTACATCAACTGCAATACCAAAGCAGTAGTTTATGTGATCTGGTGTGAACATTGCGACAAAATGTATATAGGGTGCACTATAAGAAAATTCAAAAATCGGATTTTGGAACACCTGAACTATATAGACAACCCTTCCTACACCAACATATCAAATGTAGCAAAACATTTAATTGAAAAACATAACCGGAGCCCTAAACATTTTAAAGCATATGCCATAGAACAAGTAAAAACCTCTATCAGAGGAGGGGACATAAGACATCAAGTAAACTTGAGAGAGGCTTTTTGGATATTTAAATTGGAGACAAGATATCCAAAGTGTCTCAACCTAAGAAGGGAAATTATGCATTTTTATTAATATTGCCCTATAATTTATGAATGTATGGATCTATGAATATTTCTATACGCTTATGGCATATATGCTGAATATTTATATATTTATGTATATGTATATATTTTCTATTAAAATATCCATCAACACTCTTTGAAAAAGTCAGAAACCAAACTGAGAAGTAACGCGAATATAATGTGAATGGATACCTATCCAACGCAGCGGATTTGCCAGCAGAGTTTTTCCACATTTCTGTTTCTTTTCTTTTCATATTTTACTTGTATGTTATGAAATTTTTAATATGTTAGAAGAGAAAATCTGCATGTATAGAAACAAGTATGTTTTTAAAGTAACTTTATGTAAATCTCTGTATGTCAGATATTCAATTGGAATGGTTCTGGTGCTCCAGGTGATAATTATTAGAGACATGTGTTGTGCAAAGGGGAGGAATCTAATTGCCCCATGCTGTTTTTTCTCTCCACCCTGTGCATAGTCACGGGTGGGAGTGACTATAACGTTAATTATACATATTTGAGCTCTTATTTATACCTGAGAACACCAGACACACACCACTGTTACGAATAAGAATTTTTCGAAACGCGTCAACAGCCTACACCAGAGAGAATTTGAGTCCTGTATTGTCTGTGCACAATTGCTACAATAAAGATGGAGAACTTGACACTTCAAAAAAAGTGAGTGCTGGAGTCTGAATCTTTCTATTATTTCTCTGTGCCTAACCAAGGAGGTTGAAAAACCAGGAAACCGAGCACGCGGATACATCTTAACCGCAGACATAGTGAGCTGGTATATCTACTTTACATAAATTTGAGGCCTATTATTTAGGCGCTGGGTGACAGGTATACGTTTACGGACAGAATTAGACTTGGATATGCACAGTAGCGTGTGTGTGAAGTTATTGAGAATGACCCTATCAGCACCTTGAATCTAATATACCCTTTTAGGGATAGATTTAAATAACCACACTATTGATGGTTAAATGGACTTGGTGACAGCTTGCCCCTGATGTAGGATATAGCCAAAAAATAACCACACTATTGATGGTTAAATGGACTTGGTGGCAGCGTGCCCTTGATGTAGGATATAGCCAAAAAATAACCACACTATTGATGGTTAAATGGACTTGGTGACAGCTTGCCCCTGATGTAGGATATAGCAAAAAATAACCACACTATTGATGGTTAAATGGACTTGGTGGCAGCTTGTGCTGGCGCACCACAAGACACAAAATGGCCGCCGATCACCCCAGAAAAAAGTGACTGAAAAACGCTCTGGGCAGCCTAAAAACAGTGAGCAATTGAATAGCAGCAGTTCAATGATCCACAGCTGTAGATCGATCACTGAATGAAGTCTTTTGGAGGAGTTAATCACTGCCTAATCTCGCCCTAACGTCGCAGCTGCAACCTCTCCCTACACTTGTAACAGCAGAGTGACGTGCAGCGCTACGTGACCCAAGCTTATATAGAGGCTGGGTCACATGCTGCACTGGCCAATCACAGCCATGCCAATAGTAGGCATGGCTGTGATGGCCTCTTGGGGCAAGTAGTATGACGTTTGTTGATTGGCTGCTTTGCAGCCTTTCAAAAAGCGCCAAGAAAGCGCCGAACACCGAACCCGGACTTTTACGAAAATGTTCGGGTTCGGGTCCGTGTCACGGACACCCAAAAATTCGGTACGAACCCGAACTATACAGTTCGGGTTCGCTCATCCCTATTAGCCACCTTAGGGCACCTTAAGGCACCTTTCTCTGTGAAAAGGTTTCTGAGCAAGATGTTTTAGTACTCTAATGTCATGCAATCCTGTGCCGTTATCTTGTTTGCCTTCCCATGTATTGAGTTTTGCCTGTTTCTGGTTCTGACAATTTGTTGCCTGCCTTGACCACTGCCTGTCCCTCATTCTGAAATTATGCTGCCCACCTTGACCTTTGGACTCTTTACTGGACTGTTGGTATGCGACCTGCCCTGAACTCAGCTTATTTCTTGACTACTGTTTTGCTTGATTTCTCAGTGCTCAGCAGTCTCTTGACCCATGTGGGTCAGCAGCCTCTGAACTGAGAGTACTCTAGGGGGTACCCCTGTATATGGTCAACATTTTTGGGATCTACATACCTAGTACTGTAATACATTTTGAACATATTTTTCCACAATTTGGTAAAACTAGACAGCAGTTACAGAAAATAATAAATCTACATGAGATACTTTAACTTGCAATCAAAAAGAAATTACAGCATTTCAATGTGACCGGATTTTTGAATGCCAGGTCATATCACAGAAAACCTTGGCATTTCAGAGATACCTAGGAAACTAATACAAGGGAACTGAAATTGAGAGAATAATTTGAATCTGAACTGTGGTTCTAAAACATTTCACTTTTTTAATTTTTGGTTTCTCCTTTCTTCCCAGAATTACTTCCTAGAAAAATTACTAACAACTTTATCACAAAATGTTGACATAACAGATGCAGCAGGTGCCAGCTTGTCAGAATCCTGCGGACATCTAATTAGAAGCACACTTAATGGGTTTCTACCACCACATTTGGACCTAATTAGCTGTCAGACACTAGCGATCTGCTAGTGTCTTCTCTACCTAACCATGCTATTGTAATTCCTTTCTCTGCAGCTGTTACCCTAAAAAACGTAGTTTTATTGGTATGCAAATGAGCCTCTAGGTGCTATGGGGGCGTATTTTCAGCACCTAGAGGCTCCGTCCACTCACCATTTCTGCCGCCCAGCGCGCTCCAGCCCGCCCCTCTCCTCTAGATTGACAGCCTACTCGCGCCTGCACCGTGTGCTTCTGTATTCGGCGCAGGCGCAGTGACTGTTTGACTGCTCCCTGCGCCATAATCGGCGCAGGCGCAGTGAAGATGCCGGCGCAGGGAGACAGTCACTGCGCCGAATACAGAAGCACATGGCGCGAGTAGGCTGTCAATTTTAGAGCAGAGGGGCGGGCTGGAGTGCGCTGGGCGGCAGAAATGGTGAGTGGACGGAGCCTCTAGGTGCTGAAAAGACGCCCCCATAGCACCTAGAGGCTCATTTGCATACCAATAAAAGGTTTTTTAGGGTACCCGCTGCAGAGAAAGGAATTACAATAGCATGGTTAGGTAGAGCAGACACTAGCAGATCGCTAGTGTCTGACAGCTAATTAGGTCCAAATGTGGTGGTAGAAACCCTTTAATGGAAAGTCTTACACTATGATGCAAGTAACAAAAGTTATGTGCTTCGTATAATAGATTACCTATCTTATTGACCACAGTTAAGAGTAATAACGCAACATCATCGACAACGTGTCATCTGCATATATAGGTGATGCAAGTTTTCTCTGCCCAGTGTTAATAGACAGGGAGTGTGCAATATGTAGCCTGCTAGCATGGTCTCCACACTATGGAACACTTTCAGTAAGGCCTCTTTCAGACGGGCATTGCGGGAAAATGTGCGGGTGCGTTACGGGAACACCCGCGATTTTTCCTCGCGAGTGCAAAACATTGTAATGCGTTTTGCACTCGTGTGAGAAAAATCACGCATGTTTGGTACCCAAACCCGAACTTCTTCACAGAAGTTCGGGCTTGGGATCGGTGTTCTGTAGATTGTATTATTTTCCCTTATAACATGGTTATTAGGGAAAATAATAGCATTCTGAATACACAATGGATAGTAAAATAGCGCTGGAGGGGTTAAAAAAAAATAATAATAATTTAACTCACCTTAATCCACTTGATCGAGAAGCCCGGCATCTCCTTCTGTCTTCATCTTAGCTGTGCAGCAACAGGACCTGTGGTGACGTCACTCCAGTCATCACATGATCCATCACATGATCTTTTACCATGGTGATAGATCATGTGATGGATCATGTGATGACCGGAGTGACGTCATCACAGGTCCTGTTGCTGCACAGCTAAGATGAAGACAGAAGGAGATGCCGGGCTTCGCGATCAAGTGGATTAAGGTGAGTTAAATTATTTTTAATTTTTTTTAACTTCTCCAGCGCTATTGTATTATGCATTCTGTATTCAGAATGCTATTATTTTCCCTTATAACCATGTTATAAGGGAAAATAATAATGATTGGGTCTCCATCCCGATAGTCTCCTAGCAACCGTGCGTGAAAATCGCACCGCATCCGCACTTGCTTGCGGATGCTTGCGATTTTCACGCAACCCCATTCACTTCTATGGGGCATGCGTTGCGTGAAAAACGCAGAATATAGAGCATGCTGCGATTTTCACGCAACGCACAAGTGATGTGTGAAAATCACCGCTCATGTGAACAGCCCCATAGAAATGAATGGGTCGATATTCAACTCCGTGCGGAATACTCGCCCGTGTGAAAGGGGCCTAAGTCTCCAAACTTGGATGGTCTCTTTAACCACTTCATTACCGGAGTATTTACCGGAGTGTTTAATGTCTTCCTTACCAGGCCAATTTTTCAGTTTTAGCAATGGTCCTATACAACTCCAAATAACTAATTTTTGAGCCAACATCTTGATATCTTTCATGGGACATTGTAGGTCTTTCCTCTGTGCCATTAGATGGCAGATATGATTATTTTTTTTTAAATGAAGAAAAAATGAAAAATTATTTAACCTTCTCAGGACCGCCGTACGCAGTATTGCGTCTTTGTGGCGGCCCTGCTCTTCTGGGTGGACGCGCCGGCGCGTCCTCTCGCGAGACGCGAGATTTCCTGTGAACGCGCGCACACAGGCGCGCGCGTTCACAGGAACGGAAGGTAAGAGAGTGGATCTCCAGCCTGCCAGCGGCGATCATTCGCTGGCAGGCTGGAGATGTGATTTTTTTAACCCCTAACAGGTATATTAGACGCTGTTTTGATAACAGCGTCTAATATACCTGCTACCTGGTCCTCTGGTGGTCCCCTTTGTTTGGATCGACCACCAGAGGACACAGATAGCTCAGTAATATGTTGCACCAAGCACAACTACACTACACCCCCCCTGTCACTTATTAACCCCTTGATCACCCTTGATCACCCCTGATCACCCCATATAGACTCCCTGATCACCCCCCTGTCATTAATTACCCCCCTGTCATTGATCACCCCCCTGTAAAGCTCCATTCAGATGTCCGCATGATTTTTACGGATCCACTGATAGATGGATCGGATCCGCAAAACGCATACGGACGTCTGAATGGAGCCTTACAGGGGCGTGATCAATGACTGTGGTGATCACCCCATATAGACTCCCTGATCACCCCCCTGTCATTGATTACCCCCCTGTCATTGATCACACTCCTGTAAAGCTCCATTCAGACGTCCGCATGATTTTTACGGATCCACTGATAGATGGATCGGATCCGCAAAACGCATACGGACGTCTGAATGGAGCCTTACAGGGGCGTGATCAATGACTGTGGTGATCACCCCATATAGACTCCCTCATCACCCCCTGTCATTAATCACACCCCTGTAAAGCTCCATTCAGATGTCCGCATGATTTTTGCGGATCCACTGATAGATGGATCGGATCCGCAAAACGCATACGGACGTCTGAATGGAGCTTTACAGGTGCGTGATCAATGACTGTGGTGATCACCCCATATAGACTCCCTGATCACCCCCCTGTCATTGATTACCCCCCTGTCATTGATCACACCCCTGTAAAGCTCCATTCAGACGTCCGCATGATTTTTACGGATCCACTGATAGATGGATCGGATCCGCAAAACGCATACGGACGTCTGAATGGAGCCTTACAGGGGCGTGATCAATGACTGTGGTGATCACCCCATATAGACTCCCTCATCACCCCCTGTCATTGATCACACCCCTGTAAAGCTTTATTCAGATGTCCGCATGATTTTTACGGATCCACTGATAGATGGATCGGATCCGCAAAACGCTTTCGGACGTCTGAATGGAGCCTTACAGGGGCGTGATCAATGACTGTGGTGATCACCCCATATAGACTCCCTCATCACTCCCCTGTCATTGATTACCCCCCTGTCATTGATCACACCCCTGTAAAGCTCCATTCAGATGTCCGCATGATTTTTACGGATCCACTGATAGATGGATCGGATCCGCAAAACGCATACGGATGTCTGAATGGAGCTTTACAGGGGCGTGATCAATGACTGTGGTGATCACCCCATATAGACTCCCTGATCACCCCCCTGTCATTGATTACCCCCCTGTCATTGATCACACCCCTGTAAAGCTCCATTCAGACGTCCGCATGATTTTTACGGATCCACTGATAGATGGATCGGATCCACAAAACGCATACGGACGTCTGAATGGAGCCTTCCAGGGGGGGTGATCACCCCATATAGACTCTCTGATCACCCCCCTGTCATTGATCACCCCCCTCTCATTGATCACCCCCCTGTAAGGCTCCATTCAGACATTTTTTTGGCCCAAGTTAGCGGAAATTATATATTTTTTTCTTACAAAGTCTCATATTCCACTAACTTGTGTCAAAAAATAAAATCTCACATGAACTCACCATACCCCTCACGGAATCCAAATGCGTAAAATTTTTTAGACATTTATATTCCAGACTTCTTCTCACGGTTTAGGGCCCCTAGAATGCCAGGGCAGTATAAATACCCCACATGTGACCCCATTTCGGAAAGAAGACACCCCAAGGTATTCCGTGAGGGGCATATTGAGTCCATGAAAGATTGAAATTTTTGTCCCAAGTTAGCGGAAAGGGAGACTTTGTGAGAAAAAAAAAAATATATATAAATTTCCGCTAACTTGTGCCAAAAAAAAAAAATTCTATGAACTCGCCATGCCCCTCATTGAATACCTTGGGGTGTCTTCTTTCCAAAATGGGGTCACATGTGGGGTATTTATACTGCCCTGGCATTCTAGGGGTCCTAAAGCGTGAGAAGAAGTCTGGGATCCAAATATCTAAAAATGCCCTCATAAAATGAATGTGGGCCCCTTTGCACATCTAGGCTGCAAAAAAGTGTCACACATGTGGTATCACCGTATTCAGGAGAAGTTGGGCAATGTGTTTTGGGGTGTCATTTTACATATACCCATGCTGGGTCAGATAAATATCTTGGTCAAATACCAACTTTGTATAAAAAAATGGGAAAAGTTGTCTTTTGCCGAGATATTTCTTTCACCCAGCATGGGTATATGTAAAAAGACACCCCAAAACACATTGCCCAACTTCTCCTGAATACGGCGATATCACATGTGTGACACTTTTTTGCAGCCTAGGTGGGCAAAGGGGCCCACATTCCAAAGAGCACCTTTCGGATTTCACAGGTCATTTACCTACTTACCACACATTAGGGCCCCTGGAAAATGCCAGGGCAGTATAACTACCCCACAAGTGACCCCATTTTGGAAAGAAGACACCCCAAGGTATTCCGTGAGGGGCATGGCGAGTTCCTAGAATTTTATATTTTTTGTCACAAGTTAGCGGAAAATGATGATTTTTTTATTTTTATTTTTTTCCCTTACAAAGTCTTATATTCCACTAACTTGTGACAAAAAATAAAAACTTCCATGAACTCACTATGCCCATCACGAAATACCTTGGGGTGTCTTCTTTCCAAAATGGGGTCACTTATGGGGTAGTTATACTGCCCTGGCATTCTAGGGGCCCAAATGTGTGGTAAGGAGTTTGAAATCAAATTCTGTAAAAAATGACCAGTGAAATCCGAAAGGTGCTCTTTGGAATATGGGCCCCTTTGCCTACCTAGGCTGCAAAAAAGTGTCACACATCTGGTATCTCCGTATTCAGGAGAAGTTGGGGAATGTGTTTTGGGGTGTCATTTTACATATACCCATGCTGGGTGAGAGAAATATCTTGGCAAAAGACAACTTTTCCCATTTTTTTATACAAAGTTGGCATTTGGCCAAGATATTTCTCTCACCCAGCATGGGTATATGTAAAATGACACCCCAAAACACATTCCCCAACTTCTCCTGAATACGGAGATACCAGATGTGTGACACTTTTTTGCAGCCTAGGTGGGCAAAGGGGCCCATATTCCAAAGAGCACCTTTCGGATTTCACTGGTCATTTTTTACAGAATTTGATTTCAAACTCCTTACCACACATTTGGGCCCCTAGAATGCCAGGGCAGTATAACTACCCCACAAGTGACCCCATTTTGGAAAGAAGACACCCCAAGGTATTCGCTGATGGGCATAGTGAGTTCATGGAAGTTTTTATTTTTTGTCACAAGTTAGTGGAATATGAGACTTTGTAAGAAAAAAAAAATCATCATTTTCCGCTAACTTGTGACAAAAAATAAAAAGTTCTATGAACTCACTATGCCCATCAGCGAATACCTTAGGGTGTCTACTTTCCAAAATGGGGTCATTTGTGGGGTGTTTGTACTGTCTGGCCATTGTAGAACCTCAGGAAACATGACAGGTGCTCAGAAAGTCAGAGCTGCTTCAAAAAGCGGAAATTCACATTTTTGTACCATAGTTTGTAAACGCTATAACTTTTACCCAAACCATTTTTTTTTTACCCAAACATTTTTTTTTTATCAAAGACATGTAGAACAATAAATTTAGAGCAAAATTTATATATGGATCTCGTTTTTTTTTGCAAAATTTTACAACTGAAAGTGAAAAATGTCATTTTTTTGCAAAAAAATCGTTAAATTTCGATTAATAACAAAAAAAGTAAAAATGTCAGCAGCAATGAAATACCACCAAATGAAAGCTCTATTAGTGAGAAGAAAAGAAGGTAAAATTCATTTGGGTGGTAAGTTGCATGACCGAGCAATAAACGGTGAAAGTAGTGTAGGTCAGAAGTGTAAAAAGTGGCCTGGTCTTTCAGGGTGTTTAAGCCATGGGGGCTGAGGTGGTTAAAAAGTATATTTCTCGTTTCTTATATTTTTTTCTGTAACAAAAGGATTCAAAACAATATATTTCAAAATGTTAAGTTTTTGTAAGAAAGCAAAAAGGAAAAAAGTGTACATTTGTATATTTTAGAAACACAAAGTCCAATAAACTATTGCTAAAACAATTAAATATTTATGTTTTATTTTTTTAACCCCTTACTGCCCAGCGCCGTACATGTACGGTGCACTGATCAGGCGGGTGCAGCAGCTGAGCCCTCCCGATCCGCGTCTTTTTCCCAAAATAAAGTAAAAACAAAATTGTAAAAAAAGGGAAAAAAAAAGAAAAGTAAACATATTAGTTATCTCCACGTCCAAATTGACCAGCTCTATAAAAATATCAGATGAACACCGTCCAAAAAATAAAATTAAAACTGTGCTAAAAAAGCTATTTTTTTGTCACCTTACATCACTAAAAGTGCAACACCAAGCGATCAAAAAGGCATATGCCCCCCAAAATAGTACCAATCTAACTGTCACCTCATCCCGCAGAAAATGAGCCCCTACCTAAGACAATCGCCCCCCCAAAAAAACAAAAAACGATGGCTCTCAAATTAGGTATCGCCACGTTTGTAACAATCTGCTCTATAAAAATACCACATGACCCTGCTCTGCCTGCTACAGGACATTTAGTAAGTAGTACAGATGGGGCTGGCAATCAGAACTTAAATTAAGGTTATTAATATAAAAGGTTTAGTCAATAAAGCAGTGAGTGAGCGGTCGGGCCGGAGTACAGTGATTGCACCGGCCCCGCCGCATTTGCATGCCACTGGCCCCTCCTCCCTCCCCCTCCCACAGGTTTAGGTATATTAGGGCATCTGTGGATGCCACTATTATGGTGTGGGGGATATGTGGATGGCACTGTTATGGGGTGGGGGATCTGTGGATGAAACATATATAGCAGTGCCATCCACAGATCCACCCCATAACAGTGCCCCCCTCAGATCCCCCCATAACAGTGGCAACCACAGATCCCCCCATAACAGTGCCATCCACAGATCCCCCCATAACAGTGCCATCCACAGAACCCCCCATAACAGTGCCACCCACAGATCCCCCCATAACAGTGCCATCCACAGACCCCCCATAGTAGTGTCATGCACAGACCACCATTAGTTCAAAACCCACCAAAAGCACACCTTTTGGTTAAAAATATTTTTTTTCTTATTTTCCTCCTCATAAACCTAGGTGCATCTTATGGGCCGGTGCATCTTATAGAGCGAAAAATACGGTAATATAGAGCAACCAAAAATTATATGTACCCTAAAATAGTACCAACAAAACTGCCAGCCAATCCCGTAGTTTTCAAAATTGGGTCTTTTTTTGGAGTTTCTACACTAGGGGGTTTATCAGGGGTCTTCAAATGTGACATGGCAGCTTAAAATTATCCCAGTGAAATCTGCCTTCCAAAAACCATACAGCCAAATATGGGGTGTTTCTGTAAACTACAGAATCAGGGCAAAAAATATTGAGTTTTGTTTGGCTGTTAACCCTTGCTTTGTTACTGGAAAAAAATGGATTAATATGGAAAATCTGCCAAAAAAGTGAAATTCTGAAATTTCTTCTCCATTTTCCATTAATTCTTGTGGAACACCTAAAGGATTAACAAAGTTTGTAAAATCTGTTTTGAATACCTTGAGAGGTATAGCTTCTACAATGGGGTCATTTTTGGCAGTTTCTATTATGTAAGCATCACACAGTGACTTCAGATCTGAACTGGTCCTCAAAAAGTGGGTTTTGGAAATTTTCTGCCCAGGACTAAAGGGGCCATCCTGCAACCTTAGAGGTTAAAATTAATCAAAAACATAACAGTATCTAAAAACGAAATCACACGTTAGAACGTAAAGAATTAATTATTAACAATGTTGAGGAACAAAGATGCCTTTAAGGCAACTTTTTTAGTTGATTATGGAGGTCCAGCAACTCCTGGATTCCCTTAAGGTGCAGCTCCTCCAGCTGATGCACCTTCTTATCCAGATGCTGCTGCTGCTGATGTAATCTCCTTTGCTGCTCCCGAATTATTTTTTGCTGGGCTCTGATCTCCAGCATTTACCTTTGGTCATTCTGCTTCAGTTGCATAATTAATTTTTTTAAATTTACTGAGTACTGTTAGGATTGAAAAAAATATAAAAATTACTTTCAATTAAGATTAATAGGCAATTAGTGCATTGTGTGAAGTATTTATTAAAGCACTGACGATTTACATTACAATTCGTTAGATAATGATATTTATGATGATTCTATAGTTGGTTAGTTATTGATAGTTCAGTATAGTATAATGTTATTTAGTTGGTTAGTTAGTGCTAGTTCAGTAGAGTATAATCGTATTTAGTTGGTTAGTTTGTGACAGGTATGTAGAGTATAATGTTATTTAGTTGGTTAGTTAATGGTTTTTATGTAGCTTACAGAGTTAGTGTCTAATGTTGTTGTTTTCTATTACTATAGTGTGTGTTGTCCCCTCATTTTTGGCCCTTTGTTTCTGTACATGTTATGGATATAGAATTATATTACTATGTGCACATATTTACCCTCCTGGCGGGGGCTGGTGACAACCTCCTCCTCCCCCTCTTCTTCCTCATCAGGAGCTGGGAGGGACCAGCCTCTTCGGCCTCCACCATTTTGCCAACATCAGGTGGTGGTGGAGCATCTGCATGCTGGGAGCGTCCAGCATGCTCTCCCTCCTCCTCCTCCAATGCCAAGACCACAACCACCACCATATCCTCTGTAGAAGGACTGTGCCGTACAGAGGGAACTGGAACCCTTGTAATCACACAATGGTCAGAATTTAGACAAACAACTCAGAACTCATAACATGCAAATTCACCCCTTAATGACCGGGCCATTTTGAGCAAATCTGACATGTGTCACTTTATGTGGTAGTAACTTTTAGCTTTTACTTATCCTGGCCATTATGAGATTGTTTTCTCGTCACATATTGCATTTCATGACAGTGGAAAAATTATGTCACAAAATTTCATTACTATTTAAAAAAAAGACTAAATTCAAAAAATGCCCTAAAATGACCTGAGGGGTTAGTTCATGTGATATTTTTATAGAGCTGGTAGATAAGGATGTGACGATACATAATATGTCTACTTTTATTTTTTTCATTATTTTTTTCAATTTTTATTTAACTTTATTTTGGAAAAAGGACGCTTTTTTTTTCTTGAAAATGTATATATATTTTTTTTAAATGTATTTTTTTAAACTTTTTTTTTTAGTAAAATTTTGGTCCTCCTCTGGGACTTCAACTTTTGGGGGTCTGATCCCTTTTACAATGCATTACAATACTTCTGTATTGTAATGAATTGGCTATAAGTGTATTACAAGTGTAATACAGGGGGCTGGATCTCACAGGCCCTCCCGGAAGGCAGCCACGATGCCTAAGGAAGGCATCGGGCTACCTTCCCTGCCATCGGGTCCCCATCACAACAGCGGGGTGACCCGATGGACATCCCGCACATGTCTGAAGCTCGCATGTGCCGCAGTCAGCGCTGACCACGGCCGTGCAGGCGTTAATGCACCGGCATCAGTGATTTCACTGATGTCGGCACATACAGCAGGGGTCCGGCAATCAGTGACTGCCGGATCCCTGCCCCCGATAGGGCGGGCGCAGCTCCTACACCCACCCGATCACCATGCAGTATATTTACATCACTGGGCTTTGAGTCACGTCCAGATCTGACGTACATGTACTGTACGTCATCGGGCGTTAAGAAGTTAAGTGGGGGATGTATCTAATGTAATGATGTATGGGGCCTTTTACTGGAATACAGAATGATGATTGAAGTTTATGTATATACACACACATATATATATATATATATATATATATTTCTGTGTGTGTAAAACGCACCAAATCAGCCGGTTACATCATACAGTCGTGGCCAAAAGTTTTGAGAATGACACAAATATTAGTTTTCACAAAGTTTGCTGCTAAAATGCTTTTAGATCTTTGTTTCAGTTGTTTCTGTGATGTAGTGAAATATAATTACACGCACTTCATACGTTTCAAAGGCTTTAATCAACAATTACAGGACATTTATGCAAAGAGTCAGTATTTGCAGTGTTGGCCCTTCTTTTTCAGGACCTCTGCAATTCGACTGGGCATGCTCTCAATCAACTTCTGGGCCAATTACTGACTGATAGCAACCCATTCTTTCATAATCACTTCTTGGAGTTTGTCAGAATTAGTGGGTTTTTGTTTGTCCACCCGCCTCTTGAGGATTGACCACAAGTTCTCAATGGGATTAAGATCTGGGGAGTTTCCAGGCCATGGACCCAAAATGTCAACGTTTTGGTCCCTGAGCCACTTAGTTATCACTTTTGCCTTATGGCACGGTGCTCCATCGTGCTGGAAAATGCATTGTTCTTCACCAAACTGTTGTTGGATTGTTGGAAGAAGTTGCTGTTGGAGGGTGTTTTGGTATCATTCTTTATTCATGGCTGTGTTTTTGGTCAAAATTGTGAGTGAGCCCACTCCCTTGGATGAGAAGCAACCCCACACATGAATGGTCTCAGGATGCTTTACTGTTGGCATGACACAGGACTGATGGTAGCGCTCACCTTTTCTTCTCCGGACAAGCCTTTTTCCAGATGCCCCAAACAATCATAAAGAGGCTTCATCGGAGAATATGACTTTTCCCCAGTCCTCAGCAGTCCATTCACCATACTTTCTGCTGAAGATCAATCTGTCCCTGATGGTTTTTTTTGGAGAGAAGTGGCTTCTTTGCTGCCCTTCTTGACACCAGGCCATCTTCCAAAAGTCTTCGCCTTACTGTGCATGCAGATGCGCTCACACCTGCCTGCTGCCATTCCTGAGCAAGCTCTGCACTGGTGGCACTCCGATCCCGCAGCTGAATCCTCTTTAGGAGACGATCCTGGCGCTTGCTGGACTTTCTTGGACTCCCTGAAGCCTTCTTTACAAGAATTGAACTTCTTTACTTGAAGTTCTTGATGATCCTATAAATTGTTGATTGAGGTGCAATCTTAGTAGCCACAATATCCTTGCCTGTGAAGCCATTTTTATGCAACGCAATGATGGCTGCACGCATTTCTTTGCAGGTCACCATGGTTAACAATGGAAGAACAATGATTTCAAGCATCACCCTTCTTTTAACATGTCAAGTCTGCCATTTTAACCCAATCAGCCTGACATAATGATCTCCAGCCTTGTGCTCTTCAACATTCTCACCTGAGTTAACAAGACGATTACTGAAATGATCTCAGCAGGTCCTTTAATGACATTAATGAAATGCAGTGGAAAGGTTTTTTGGGGATTAAGTTAATTTTCATGGCAAAGAAGGACTATGCAATTCATCTGATCACTCTTCATAACATTCTGGAGTATATGCAAATTGCTATTATAAAAACTTAAGCAGCAACTTTTCCAATTTCCAATATTTATGTAATTCTCAAAACTTTTGGCCATGACTGTACATCTGTACCTCGTTGTGTGTATAAAAATATATATTTTCTCATGGTGAGGTAGAGATGTATGATATAACCGGCTGATTTGCTACATGTCACACGAGTTATTAAGTAATCATTTGTAAAGGGATGAAATACATTACATAGTGTTGTGGGGTGTTCCACAAAAAATAATGGAAAATGGAGATGAAATTTCAGAATTTAATTTTTTCGGCAGATTTTCAATTTTTTCCAGTAACAAAGCAAGGGTTAACAGCCAAAGAAAACTCAATATTTATTACCCTGATTCTGTAGTTTACAGAAACACCCCATATGTAGTCGGAAACTGCTGTATGGGCACACGGCAGGGCACAAAAGGAAAGGAACACCATATGGTTTTTGGAAGGCAGATTTTGCTGGACTGGTTTTTAGACACCATCTCCCATTTGAAGCCCCCCTGATGCACCCCTAGAGTAGAAACTCCAAAAGAGTGAACTCATTTTGGAAAATACGGGATAAGGTGGCAGTTTTGTTGGTACTATTTTAGAGTACATATGATTTTTAGTTGCTCAATATTACACTTTTTGTGAGGCAAGGTAACAAAAAATAGCTGTTTTGGCAGCGTTTTTATTTTTTGTTATTTACAACGTTCATCTGACAGATTAGATCATGTGCTATTTTTATAGAGCAAGTTGTTGCGGACGTGACGATACCAAATATGACTACCTTTTTGGGTTGTTTGTTTCAGTTTTGCAGTTATTTTTTTATTTTATCGCTTGGTATTGCACTTTTTGTGATGTAAGGTGACAAAAAATTGCTTTTTTGACACACTTTTTATTTTATTTTCTTGACGGTGTTCATCTGAGGGTTTAGGTCATGTGATATTTTTATACAGCAGGTTCTTACGGACACGGCGATTCCTTAATAGGTCTACTTTTTTATTTATTTAAGTTTTACACAATGAAATTTTTTAAACAAAAAAAATCATTTTAGTGTCTCCCTAGTCTCCATATTTTTTTTTATTTTCCTCGGAGCGATTGTTTTAGGTACAGTATCATTTTTTGCGGGATGAGATGACGGTTTGATTGGAACTATTTTAGGGTCTATATGACTTTTTGATCGCTTGCTATTACACTTTTTGTGAAGTAAGGTGACAAAAATGGCTGTTTTGACCCTTTTTTTTTCTGAGTGGTTAGGTCATGTGATATTTTTATACAGCAGTTTCTTATGGATGCAGCGATACCTAATATATATTATTTACTTACATTTTACACAATAACAGCATTTTTGAAACAAAAAAAATGATGTTTTAGTTTCTCTATTTTGTGAGAGCCATAGTTTTTTAATTTTTGGGAGATTGTCTTAGGGGCTCATCTTTTTTGCGAGATTAGGTGACGGTTAGATTGTTTCTATTTTTTGGGGGAATATGCCTTTTTGATTGATTGGTGTTGTACTTTTAAGTGATGTAAGGTGAAAAAAAAAAATTTTTTAGGACAGTTTTTATTTACATTTTTTGACGGTGTTCACCTGAGGCGTTAGGTTATGTGATATTTGTATAGGTCATTATAGATCATTGCAGGTCATTACGGACGTGGAAATACCTAATATGTACGGTATCGATTTTTTTCATTTTTTAAAGTTTTACACAATGATTTCATTTTTTAAACAAAAAAAATATCATGTTTTAGTGTTTCCATAGTCTGAGAGCAATAGTTTTTTTATGTTTTGGGCAATTGTCTCAGGTATGGCATTATTTTTGTAAGATGAGATGACGGTTTCATTGGCACTAATTTGGGGTGCATATGACTTGCTATTACACTTTTTGTGATTTAAGGTGACAAAAAATGGCTTTTTTGACACAGTTTTAATTTTAATTTTTTTAGTGTTCACCTGAGGGTCATGTGGTATTTTTATAGAGCAGGTTGTTACGCACACGGTGATACCTAATATGCCTTTTTTATTTTTTTACATTTAACACAATAAAAGCATTTTTGAAACAAAAAAGAATTCATGTTTTAGTGTCTCCATAGTCTGATTTATTTTTTGGGTGTAAGTGTGTAAATAAATGGCTCAATAATAGAAAACAGAGGGTGGTTATTAATGTTACACACTCAGATTGGGTCACTGTCACTAGCGGAGTACCTCAGGGGTCAGTATTGGGCCCTATTCTCTTCAATATATTTAGTAATGATCTTGTAGAAGGCTTGCACAGTAAAATAAAAAAATTTGCAGATGACACTAAACTGTGTAAAGTAATTAACAGTAAAGATGACAATATACAGCTACAGATGGATCTGGATAGATTCGAGGCTTGGGCAGAGAAGTGGCAGATGAGGTTTAACACTGACAAATGTAAGGTTATGCACATGGGAAGGAATAATGCAAATCAACCGTGCATACTAAATGGTGAAAGACTCGGTAACACTGACATGGAAAAGGACCTAAGAATTTTAATAACCAGCAAACTAAGCAGTAAAAAACAGTGTCAGGCAGCTGCTGCCAAGGCTAATAAGATAATGGGTTGCATCAAAAGGGGCATAGATGCCCGTGATGAGAACATAGTCCTACCACTTTACAAATCACTAGTCAGACCACACATGAAGTACTTTGTAGAGTTCTGGGGTCCTGTGAACAAGGCAGACATAGCAGAGCTGGAGAGGGTTCAGAGTAGGGCAACTAAAGTAATAACTGGAATGGGGCAACTACAGTACCCTGAAAGATTATCAACATTAGGGTTATTCACTTTAGAAAAAAGATGACTGAGGGGAGATCTAATTACTATGTATAAATATATCAGGGGTCAGTACAGAGATCTATCCCATCATCTATTTATCCCCAGGACTGTGACTGTGACGAGGGGACATCCTCTGCGTCTGGAGGAAAGAAGGTTTGTACACAAACATAGAAAAGGATTCTTTACTGTAAGAGCAGTGAGACTATGGAACTCTCTGCCTGAGGAGGTAGTGATGGTGAGTACAATAAAATAATTCAAGAGGGGCTTGGATGAATTTCTGGAGTGTAATAATATTTCAGGCTTTAGCTACTTGAGAGGGGTCATTGAGCCAGGGAGTTATTCTGATTGCCTGATTGGAGTTGGGAAGGAATTTTTTCACCCTTAAGTGGGGAAAATTGGCTTTTACCTCACAGTTTTTTTTTTTGCCTTACTCTGGATCAACTTCCAGGATAACAGGCCGAACTGGATGGACAAATGTCTTTTTTCGGTCTTATATACTAAGTTACTATGTTACTATGATTGTCTTACAGTAGGTAGGGGCTCATTATTTGCAGGATGAGGTGACGGTTAGATTGGAGGTGACGGTTAGATTGGTATGATTTTGGGGGGCATACGCCTTTTTGATCGCTTGGTGTTGCACTTTTAGTGATGTAAGGTGACAAAAAAAGTTTTTTTAGCACAATTTTTATTTTATTTTTTTGACAGTGTTCATCTGAGGGGTTAGGTCATGTGATATTTTTATAGAAATGGTCAATACGGACGCGGCAATACCTAATATGTCTACTTTTCTTTTTATCCCTATTTTTTACAATTTTTTTTAACTTTATTTTGTGAAAAGGACACTTTTTTTTACTTAAAACTTTTCATTCTTTTGTAAAACTTTTTTTTGTCCCACTGTGGGACTTCAATTTTTGGGGGTCTGATCCCCTTTGCAATGCATCACAATACTTCTGATGCATTGGCTGTAAGTGTATTACAGACTGTAATACGCTAACAGCCTGCTTGCCTGTGAGATCCAGGAGGCTGGATCTCACAGACTCTCCCGGACCATCAACCTCCTCCTCCTCCAGCTCAGGAATGAGCTGCCACTGCCTCACCTCGAAGCATCACATGCTCCCTGATGCTAAGTCTATCTGGTACATGACTAAATCGTTCACAGCTTTTGTACCAACACTTGAACATGTGCAATGTTGAATTCCAGCAAGATGGCATGTAGTGAATTAAGCAGTGTAACTGCAGTTCTAGGAGAGCATTCCATACCACGTAAGAGTGGCAGAAGTGCTTGGACAGTCTTGTGCAAGCCAGTGTACTTAATTAGAAAGTGTTGCACCACTAGGTTGATGACGTGCACCATGCAGGGAGTATGTGTTATTTTGCCCAGCTTCAAGCCAGCCAGGATGTTGCACCCATTGCCGCTGACAACGTTGCTCAGTTGGAGTGGTGGAGTGACAGCCAGTGGGAAGTTTGCTGCTTAATATGTAATACCCCGGAGTGGTATTACCATTTCTGCACTCCACTACTTTCATTAATGGTCTAACATTAATTCTATCTGAGTATTTATTTTCAGGTCCTTAATACTGTGCATTCATAATCCTGTCATGAAATTGTTATGTTCATGTAATGTGCCTGGTTCACTAGCAGGTAGCAGCGTATATGACAGAGAGACAGATCTTTAGATAGGATGGAACTTACCATTCCATTCTTCCTCCTTTGGGCAGAAGTGGGCCAGTCCCATTTTCTACCCAAGGGAGGGGTTGCAGGAAGTCTAAGCAGTCTAAGCTAAGCTTGTGATGAAAGCAGACGTGTGGAAGATGTAGCAGCAAGGGGAAAATGTTCTCCGGCTACAGCAGAAGTCTCTCCAAAGAGAAATAGCTCATAGAGCCCCCTGACTCCTTGCTAATTTACTTACTAAGTGTCAGGAGGGGGTCAACAGCCAAAGGCACCCCAATCCAGGGATACCAGAACCAACAAAAGTCCAGTAACAAGACCAAAACCGAGTTTAGCACAGCAGAGAGAGAGAACAGAGTTATCAAGTGTGCCTGCCAGTTTATAACAAAAAAAACTATAAACGAACACTGAGAGTTGATAAGCTATGAAAATAATATTTATTGAAATACATGATTAAAAAACATACAATACGAGATGACAGACAAATCAATGACGAAAAAAGTGCGGTACAACCCTGGGAGAGTTTGGTAAGACAAGTGACATAAAATAGAGCCTGAAGATAAGAACCTATTGCATGAATCCAAAAAGTGGATGTCTTAATCAATGGAGGCAGAGAATGCCATATATATATAAAGTGCAAGTGCAAACTGCAAATAAGCAGTTAGACAATAGCAGCTCTGCAGGTACATATATCATCAATTCAGTAGATAACTATTTAGTAAAGTGCAACAGATATCATGATAAAGTGCATATGCAAGCCACATATGAGTGGAAAAAAGGCATGATAAAATCCTATCAAAGGCTCAACAGTAGTAATGGATGCAATATAAGTATGAAAAGTCACATACCGTAATTTAAAGTAATAACTCCACAGGAGGACCACACACCCCGATGTGCGTTTCGGTGGAAACCCCCAGAGGAAGGTTTACCCAAGTAAAGCTGTTGAACTTTACCAAGGTCTGGACTCAATATTTATTCTCCATCTCCTACCTCAACTATACCCTTTATTGCTTTGAAGCCTAACCCTGGGGAGCAACGATATCCAGGTAGGAGCACCGTGACACACATAGAAAACTATTTGGGCCACACCACTCGGAATTCCTATAAACCTGGGACACGATTGGCCCTGGGGGGCACGTCACAGATGTACTTCAGCAATGCTCGCTGTGTGGCAACACTTGATTTGACATAGGTGATAGGAAGGAGGGGTGGCGTGAACCTTGCCGCACAGCTAGAATCGCATGGAGCAGCCCATGTTGTCTGCCACGTGAGAGTATAATAGCATTTTGGGAGAAATAATGCCAGCTTAGAATCTTCCAGCGAAGCTCCCTAAAAGCAGACTCGACTAAATGATATGGCTGAAACTGCACCACCAGCAACTTGTCCAGGAGGGAATTAAGCTTGCCCACCATCGGATTGCTGGGTGCCTAGAGTTGTTTCCTGGCCACATAGTCCATAATTGATGCATGACAATGGAGTGGAGGAGGAGTCTGAGCAGGAGAAGCGGAAATGGATGATGACGATAAGAAAGACACCATACTGCATGTGGACCAGCTGCCGCAAGGGGGACTGGGAGAAGGAGGGAACTCCTGATGTGGTGGCTGGCTGCCATCTATGTTTGCCCATGGGATAAGGTGATGCTGCTTGATGTGGTTTGATAGAGCTGTGGTACCTACGTTTGTGTTTGCCTCCCAGTTCCTACGTCTTATTTTGCTCTTGCACAGCTTGCAAAAAGCAATGCTTTTGTCTTCCGGCAGCTTGGAGAAAAAATGCCAGATAGGAGATACTCGTGCAGCTGAGGTAGAGGCAGCTGAGCTTGGCCTAACTCTGACATGTTTTGGGCCTAACCCACCCACAGCATCAGTGGCATTACCAGATCCCGAAGCAAATGTGGCCATTGCTATTCTTTGGAAGGTAAGTGCCGCTGCTTTATTGCTGTCGCAATCACTCTCCTCACCTGATGTTGCCTCCTCCTCAGCACCCTGAGCTAGCTCCCAAGTCCTGTCCAGCACACAATCATCATCAGAGTTCTCACCCTCCCTGCCATTTCTATGAGACTGTGAGATATCATGGTGTGTTCTTTGGGCCCTCTCCCCTGCTGTGCCCTGACTGCCACTGTGCCACTGTCGCTGTGGCTGCCCCCAATGCAAATACCTCGACTATGGTTGCCACTACTACCGCCACCAACACGGGTATGCCTAGAGTCTGCATCCTACTCCTCCACCTCCTCCATAGGGCCGTACAAATGACTGCTTTCACAAAAGTCATCAACAGGAAGACTCTCTTGACTATCTGCCATAGTGCATGGTGGGATTTTCTTGACACTTCTTAGGAAAAAGGGTGCCCCACTAGGAAGGGGACGTGAAGACTGAGAGGACTCCACTAAAAGCCTTCTTTTGGGCTGCATTGAGGAAGAGCAGGAGGAACGCCGTGAACCCTGGCTTCACAGCAGTGTCGGACACCTGAAGTCATGTCCATGTCATCCTGCTGCGACTGATAGGAGGAGTGAGCCATCCAATCCACAGTCTCACCCACTTTCTCCTCAACTATAATGTTGCATCTTTCTGAAACCAGCAAGGACAACTGCTGCCTGCTACTACTACTGCTACTACTTCTGGCCGAATAACTGGTGCTGCTACTACCCACATTATGGCTCTGTGTCTTTCATTTGGAACCCTTCCATAGCCCTGACAGATTTTGGCCTCTAAAAAAAATTCGGAACTGAAGTGTGTGTGTTTGTGGAGACAATAAACTAGTTTAGCCCTAATATTTTGTTCTCAATCACTCATGGATACGGTTTTAAAAAAATTATAATATTTATATAATATATGTGAGATGTGAGACACAGAGTCCTCACTAGTATTCTATATGCTATGCTGGCTTGATGGTAGAACATGTGTTGTACAATTTTCACTTATTCTACCCCCCACCCTCCCAAAAAAGAATTTCTTTAAAAACGGAAAAGTAAAATAAAAGGATGTCCTTGCAGGTAGCTGCTTTTGAGGTTTGCAGCAGCTGCAGTTCAGCTAGGATGCCCAACCAGCCAAAGCTCATCTCTTCTCACTCCATGGCTGACAGCTTCCCTGCCTCCCTATTTTACACATACATTTTTTCTTCTTGGTAATTCTAGCCATTCCCTTCACTCTCCCTGACAGAAGAATACAAGCTTGATTGATTTCTGTTTGTTCCTGACTCTAGTTTTTCTGGCAGACACTGCTGGATGAGCACTGATTGGCTCATGCAGGCTGTCTGTCAGCCTGGGAGCCAATGAGGGCAAGCTTCCCCCCCTTACTTGATCTCAAGGTCATGTGAGCACCCTTCTTTCTCCCTAATGCCTTTGTTCCACTGACATGTGCACCAAAATAGAACTACATGCTGTTTTTTCGTGGATTTGTCCAAAACTAACCTGAAACTATTCAGATTCATCTGCCGTCCGAAAATAAGCAAATTCATCCTTAATTATTGTTATTATTTATTTTGGCATTATAATTAAATCTTCCTTAGGCCTGATAATATGATCGCTGTCACAACCAGAGTAGTGTTGCATTTGTGGGTGTAGATCTGTATATAGTAAACCGATGTTTATAAATTTCTGTATACACCTTATTGGCCCTGCATGTAATTAAAATAAACTGGATTTACGGTACAGGAACAAACAAAGATTGTGCATGCTTTGAAAATCCATTCCTCCCAGCACAAAAAGGCTGTTCCATGTGATTAAATCAGGGAGCTCATCTGGAATAATGGAATTGTTCAGTAAAAAAGCTCACAAAATATGCAAGGTCAAACATTTCCACAACCACTGCTGTGCCAAACTAGTCAAATCACTATGAAATTGCACCCCGCATAAAACTGAATAGAAAGGTAATGCACCCTTTCACAGTCTCCGAGAATGAGGTGATATAAAATCATCGGAATATTTCATTAATTTTAAAGTCGGGGTATAAACTCAAATGTAAAATAAATAACATTGCCTATGGGAAAGTTTTTTTTTTTATTATAGATTATGTTATATAAACTTTACATTTTTCACCTTCAAGTACTGTTGTATTAAAAGAAACTGCTATCTATCTATCTATCTATCTATCTATCTATCGTAGTGTATCTATACTGCATATAAGAAAGAAATCAGCACATCCAAGTAAACATGTAAGGGTGCCAGCAAACAAGAACTTTATCTGGGTTCACAGCATGTACATAGGAGTTCATATCCATTAAGTGGGTTGTTCGCTCACGTCTAGTTGGCATTTCAGTTCTATTACAGGATCAAGCTTGAGAAAGATCCTGTGATAGGACTGAAAAAAGATGTGGGTGAATAAACTACTTTATGGATTTCAGTTCTATGAAGTGATGAGTTGTTCTGTCTGTCTATCTATCTATCATGCTCAAAGCAATCCGGTTGGCACATTCAATGAATCTCTGACCCACTACGTGACCGTGGGCACCGCAAACTTGTTTTAATTATGCCTGCATTTTGTACTCCATCTCCTGTCATATTCTCCCATGTCACAATGTGATTCTACATGCAAGCTCCTTTACACAGGCCTAGTTAGAGTGCACTACACTTGTTTATCCACAAGATGGGGCAGTGTCAGTGTATATATATATATATATATATATATATATATATATATATATATATAGCTTAGCTCAGACCTAGTTAGGCAGTTGAGTTCAGAGTTCATTCTAGAACAGTCCAGTTCACTCAGGGAGCTTAGTCAGAAAGCAGCAGAAATGTAGCTGCATAGCTGGAGGGAGGCTTATTCACAGCCTCTTTGCTCTGTCCCTGTCGGCTCCACAGTCCAGGGTTTTAAAGCCTGCAACTATTCTACCTAGAGGTGAGCAATCCACTCCTTTAGATCGCTCCTCCGAGGTGACCAGTGTCCAAGCTGCATTCAGCCGAGTATCTAAGGGATTATAACAGTTTATTCAAGACAAAGGATTAGCAAGACAGCCATTACTTGAGGGCTTACTGGGCCCCTTTGTACCAGGTGTAGGAGACAGCGTCAGGCATCCACACCACCAGTTCAAACTCTAATGACAGTTTAGGCCAACTGTCAGAACAGCATTGAAATAGAAGTTCAAGGATTTAGAAAAGCATCTTCAACCAAGGTTAGAATAAGGCCAGAGTTTTTACCAGTGTAAGCCTAGTCTGAAGCAGTAGCTTTCATGTTCATTACAAAGAGCCTGTTTCCACTAAGGACTTGCATTTCCCTTTCCCCCATAGGCATGGGAGACTGTGCTTAATGTCTGGCTGTACCAAGAGACTGTTATTACTTTGGATGTACTGTTACCAGGATTTATCTTCAATAAAATTCCACCCTGGATTTCATCCTTCCAGTCTCAGTCTCAAGTTCCTCAATTAACACTACCGTAAATGGTTGTACCTCCATACAAAAGCTACTGGCGTCACGACTACAAGGGACCTTGCCATAGGCTCAAGGGTACCTCGAACCACCATCTGGCCTGTGTCCCTTACATCAGAGTGTGCCCCAGAGAATCCTTGTGCCGTTCTCCTCTTCACTTATGCGAGCATGCCCAAGGATGACGTAACCGTGAGTAACCAGAACTGTATTTACCTCGGCCCACCTATTGCTCACAGCGTGACCTCAAGCAAAATTCCCCTGTTAGGTCTGGCATACTGCACTTCCTTGTGTTGGAGTACCTTATAGATGACTTACTCTCACACCCGTGACAGGTGGTAGAAGATCTAAAAGACTGGCTGCACATCAGTGATCTGACAGCTTCTTTTGGTTTCACTTTGTCTATGTGTTTCTGGGATATCCACACCTCCTTTTAAGGTGTAGATCGTGTGACCATTACTACTCCCTTCTTAGTCTGGCTTTGCCCATCACTCCTTGCGGTTGATAGCTCATTCTGGTTGTGGATTGTTTGGTGTCTGGATCTCGGCTGAGTTCCTGCTTTCCATTTACCTGGAGTTAAGTGTCTTTTCATTTTGTATTGTATTTATTTCCATGTCTTTTGGTACCAGACCTCAGGCAGACTTTTGTTCCTTCAGCTGGGAAGGACCGGGTCGTCTGTGGCCCAATCACTATCTTCAGGGTCTTCTAGGGTGAGCCAGGCGTAGGCTCCTGCGGATAAACAGTCCTACCATCGGGGTCTGTTCATTCTGTTAGCAGTCCATGCTTGGTTTGGGAATTATTAGGTGGTGACCTTTCCCCTTTCCCTAGTTTTCAGGCCTGGTACCTTCTCTCTCTCTTTTGTCTTTGGTGTGGAGTTCCCCTCCCACACCACGCCGTGACGTTTACATTACATTACAAAGTGGTAGGTCTATTGTATAAAAGGTGATAAATGCATCAAGATATTGTTTATATTCCTCCTTCCTTTACAGATTCCCCCCTGTCCCATTTCAGCAACCCCACTGGTCTTGAAGTTTGGCTCTTAAAAAAGCTTTTTTGGGATTTCCTGCATCCTGGATCATATGATTACCTGTGTAGCACTGAAAACTACAATTTTCCTAAGCACACTGTCCCCAAATGTGTGCTGAATTTCTCCTAATGTGTGATGATAGAGCAGTGTATGTTCTGTACTCCTCCAACCATCATCATCCCTGCTATCTGGATAGTGATATAAGGTGCATTTACTGAAAGGGAATCTGTCATTTCCAAAACACCCCCCAAACTAGACTAAGCATGGGATAGCGTAAGTGATGCCAAACCAGGTGATGTAATCTTTATCTTCATACTCACTTGCATTTTGACACTGTGCTCTGGCAAATCAGCAGTAAAATGCATTGAAAGGACGCTTCTTCATTATATGTGTGAGCTCGGGATGCAGTGTCCTGAAATACACTTCAAAACATTGAAAGGATTAATATCATATATATTATATGCATGTACTACAAATCCCATAAAGTTGTGTAGGGAGTGGGAGGCCCCACAAGGCTAGACAGGGATGGGCTCTTGAGTTAATGGCTGACTGCTGAGGAGAGAACACCTCAGAGCAGCAAGGAACAGCTCCTGTAGGGAGATTCCATTCCCCTACAGCCCACAAGCAACTTATGTGCCAGCTCTCAAAGGGAAAATATCTATACAAGGTTTAGCCGACAGAAAGGGATTGCGGATTTTGGCAAAGAAAGTAATCAGTGCTAATCTGGCTACAGCCTCCTCTGCATGTGGTGGAAACATTGTGAGCTACAAGCTGCCCACCTTAACCAAAGTACAGGAGGGCCCCCTGTTCAGAGACTGTATTCCTCTGAAGATACTGTAGATATTATATACTTATTTATATCTGATGATAGAGAAAGTGCATCCCTTTTGGAGGGGAAAAGGAGAGATTAACCAGTCTGATTGTGAGAGAGAGAGAAGCTAGCCTCCATATACAACCTTTGGGAACGACTTGAATCAACTGTAAAGACTGCATTTCATGTGAATAGTGCTTGAGTGGATCACCTGCCAACGGCTTTAGGAAAGTGCTGAGGATTTGTTATACCAACACCTGTCTCATCATTATACAACACTACATTTGCACCGCAGGGAGCGGTCATTACGACAACCAGGACTCTGCCTTGCACTGAAAAACAGCAACAAAAAGGGCACCGCAACCTCCATCAGGCAGGAGAACAACAGAATCAGAATGTGCCCAGAAAGGAAGAACCATTGCATCCTTCCTGTCACTGCAGGCCAGCCCAGAGGGCTTCAGGAAACCGTGAGTAGGACTGCTGTACCCATCCGGCCACCTACACTCGGTCGCTGCAATGAGTCCTCTCAATACTGCTGGCTTGTCAGAGCAAGTGAGTATGAAGATAAAAAATTACATGATTGGACTCAGCGTCACTTACACTGTACACAACTTACTTTAGTTTGGGGGGTGTTTTGGAGCTGACAGATTCCCTTTGAAGAGCTAATGCTTATTCCAACAACTCTCACACACAGGAAGAGAAGACTGGAATATGTGTTCAGAGCTTTTATTAGGAGACAGGGCTCATTTACACAGCAAAAAATAAATAAAGACATGATGTTCACATCATTGGGGTTTCAGCAGATTGCTCAAAACAATGCAGAGCCACTCCACCTATCGGTCCTGAAAGGAGGTAAATATGCTTAGGTATGGCGTACACATTCAGCCTTCTCTTTGCTCTGACTGAAGGATGATGTGGCACTGTGGGAGAAGAGGAAGGACCAGATGTAAACTTCAGTGACTACAGTAGTGTGCTGCGAGAATAGAAAAAGGAGGATAAACTGCACCTGAGCCATGATATCGCTGAAGAAGTCACACAGGCAGAGGCGTATCTAGTGAAAATGGCGCCTATGGCAAGCACTGAAACTGCGCCCCTGGGGGGAGAGAGGAAGTAGGATCACCAGCGGCCCTGTCTGCTTAGCACATACGCACAATCGCACCTGATGATGACTTTAAGGCCTCTTTCACACTGGGGGTGGGGGCGTCGGTGGTAAAGTGCTGCTATTTTTAACGGCGCTTTACCGTCTTTTTTGCGGCACTGTTCAGCCGCTAGCGGGGCGCTTTTAACTCCCGCTAGCGGCCGAGAAAGGGTTAAAAAAAACGCCTGCAAAGCACCGCTTTGATTTCAATGGGCAGGGGCACTTTAGGAGCCACTCCTACAGCGCCTCAAAGATGCTGCTTGCAAACGCACTGCTCCAGTGTTAAAGCCCTCTGGCTTTCTTCACACAGGAGTGAATGGAGCCGCTCTTTCAGGGCGCTTTGCAGGTGCTACAGCGCTACAAAATAGAGCACTCCAATGTGAAAGCCAGAGGGTTTTAACACTGGAGCGGTGCGTTGGCAGGACAATAAAAAAAGTCCTTTTAGCCACATCTTTGAGGCGCTGTAGGAACAGTGTACACACTGATTCGAAAGCGCCACTGCCCATTGAAATCAATGGGCAGCGCCGCCGAACCGCCAGCAATGCACCGCTGCAAGCTGCATTTTGCGGGCGGTTTTAACCCTTTTTGGGCAGCTAGTGGAAGCTCAAAGTCCTGCGAGCCGCATATTTGAGGCGCCCTGCTAGCGGCTGAATAGCGCCGCAAAAACTACAGTAAAGCGCCGCTCAAATAGCGACGCTTTACCGCCAATAGCGCAACGCCCCAGTGTGACAATAGCCTAAGCCTGGCATCATGACAGTCTCAAACAGAAGCAAGCAGCCCATCCAATATAGTGCTTGCACAATATGGATTAAATTAATTATAATTATGCATAGCCATAGATATAAATAAAGTGATTTGTGCAACAGCAGGTACAACTTGCACAAATCACTTTATTTAGGATATCTATGCATAATTCTAATTTATTTATTCCATATATTTAGCAGCACTATATTAGGTATTTAGCAAGGTTACATTTATTAGGTTGCCTGCAGTGCTTGGCAGATTGCAGAATGTCAGTACATCATTATACAGTGTGATCATGATGTGTGTGTGTACCGTAGCAGACTAGCAGTGCTGCCTGGCTGGGGGTCCAATCGTCCAACTTCTCACAGTTCTTCTCCTCACTTCACCTCAGTGCAGTCAGTCACCTCACGAGTGACACGCTTGGATAAATGAAGCTACGATACGCAGAGGAGGGTAGGCGGAGCTTGAGGCGGAGCTGGAGGCGGAGCCTCTGCAAGTTAGCAGATACACGGACGGACTGGGCGATCCCATTCATAGAAAATCATGGGGGCGCCTGTCTTTCTCCTACATGCCAGCCCTCAGTCCAGACTGTCCAGCCAAGGTAAAAGTACTTTCCAAGTTAATTTGCGTGCCGCCGCCAGCGCTGGGGCTAAAGGAGGTGGCTGCAGAATGGGTGTGAATTTTTTTTTCATGATATTTTTTTTTTTGTCGCCCCCCCCGCTTGGCGCCTATGGCACTAGCCATGGCTGCCATAGCTTGGATACGCCACTGCACACAGGTGCTGTTCAGCCTCCTTTGTGCAGTGCAATAGCAAGAGAGATTGAAACAGGTGAATGAACAGAACAGGAAGAACTTTGTCAGAATCTAAGATAATTGAGCTCTACCCAAACAATGTAAATGGTCATTATACGTTCAATAAACTTTGCATGAATCAATAGTACACAGCTCAATGAGGAATCAGGTTACATGCTGCACATGATGTTTATGGACAGTGGAGGGGGTAAAAGAGAGAGTGAATTGCTGGAGGGATACTGAACCACAGGCATAGGCCTCTTTCACGCGACCATTTTCTTTTTTCCGTTTATGGGCCGTTTTTTGCATTCCGTATACGGTCTGTATACGGAACCATTCATTTCAATGGTTCCGCAAAAAAACAGAATGTACTCTGTATGCATTCCATTTCCGTATTTCCGTTTTTCCGTTCCGTTGAAAGATAGAACATGTCCTATTATTGCCCGCAAATCACGTTCCGTGGCTTAAAAAAAAACTGAGCACATACGGAAATGCATGCGTATGTCTTCTGTATCCGTTCTGTTTTTGGCGGAACCATCTATTGAAAATGTTATGCCCAGCCCAATTTTGTCTATGCAATTACTGTATACTGTATATGCCATACGAAAAAACGTAACAGAAGTGGAAACACAACAGAAACAAATAACGAATCAACGAGTCTGTGAAAAATGGACCGCAAAACACTGAAAAAGCCATACGGTCGTGTGAAAGAGGATATACACAAAGACACTGCTGCTGGCAAGAAAAACGTTTCTATCTACTCCAGTACTGGATTCATTGTAACCAGTAGTGACTCTAGGAACAATATATAGGAAGGGGAACATAAGATACCACAGTCAAAAATGGGGGGGGGCACTAATATTTTTCACCACTTAATCATACTACTGAAAAGACCTAATACTTAAAAGACAAGCATTCAAGAGTTTTCCTTTCTTCCTCGGTATTGCTTCAGACATGAGAAAGAGAGAAAAACTCTCGAAAACTTTTCTTTATAATTGAAAGCAGTTTCAGCAAACACCAGGGCTGTGTAAATAATCCCATATGTTAAACATGTCACTAAAGAAGACCAATGAACAGACGCTCACAGGCTTATTCACAAAATGTTGAAGAGTTTGGAGAAGGGAACAATCTAGGACAACAAAACTGAATAGGAAAGTGAGCAGAATTGGAGAATTTTTTTAAAATCAGCTATGTTGTCCTATATTGTTCACTTCTCCAAACTCTTCACCCTTTTGTGAAATAACCCTGTGGGAGTTGTGGGTGTGTGCAATAATACTTATTCTGCTTGTAACGCAGAATGGGGCGGTCACGGGTGCGTGTAACTCAGGGTGCGCTGGTCAGGGGTGCTTGTAACGCAAGGTGCGCTAGTCAGGGGTGCATGTAATGCAGGGGGTGCTGGTCAGGGGTGCATGTAATGCAGGGGGCCCTGGTAAGGGGTGCATGTAATGCAGGGTGCCCTGGTAATGGGTGCATCGCAGATAGAAAAGGTACTTACAGTTCTGATGTGCTCTGTCCTTGTGCTTTCTTCTTCTAGGCGTGGTGGCAGGGGAAGGGGCGCAGAACGATGTTTCCTGATGTTAAATCCCCAAGCCGCATTATTTTCTGCCTCTGCAGGCCCTGCTAGGCTGAAATACACAGGCAGCCAATGGCAGTGCTGCCCTCTCCCTCCTAGCCAATAGCAACTGAGGTGGGCGGGGGAAGATTCACTTGGCTGCCAACTGCCGAGGATCCCGTAGTGAAGTGAGTGGGCAGCATGGGCAGTACTTTCAGTTTGGCAAAACTGACACATCGCCGCTGTACTAGCGGTGGCGGCGGCCAGCGTTTTAAAGGGGAATCAGTGGGGGGGGGGCAAGGAATAACCTAGGGGGGCAATTGCCTCACCTTGCCCCCCTTTAGCGACGCCTATGATTCTAACACTGTTTAGTACTGCTTTAAAATTCCCTCCATGCTACGGCTGCTGCTGAGGATGTGTTACAGAGATATAGGAAAGCAGGATCTTCTCTATGTGCAGTGTAAGAGAGTAATTAGAGCAGCTAGTTTTCAGTTAATCTGGAGATGAGCTCAGGGACAGTTGACAATTAAAGTACTAGTGAAAAATGCAGAATACATTTTATGTAATGATCAGATACAGTGTTATAAACAAAAATGTATTTACTTGAAATTTCAATTTCCTGTAGTCCATAGGCAGTACAGTCACAAATGGGTTAAAGCCCCCTAGGTACAATTAGGCAGAGACAGGTTAATAAGCAGTAATGATCAATCAATCAATTAACCAAACACCATGGCCCCTATAAAGCTGAGCATGAAGAAGGATTCAGTATATTTTAGTGTATTGTAGAAAGTAATATTGAATTTATTAAAGGGAGGGACAGTCGTGCTGCCTACGGACTACAGGAAATTAAAATTTCAGGTAAATACATTTTTGTTTTCCTGGACATCCTATGGAAGCACAGTCATTAAAGGAACATACAAAGAAGTGTTAAAGTGAGGAGGCGTAGGCTCACCGCATCTCCCTGAGAATGTTTCCCCATGATCCCCATCAAGGTAAGAGTGGGTAGGGGCTATTTGCTGGGTGAAATGCATCATCACAGTGAAATGGAAGCCAGATTACTGTTACAAACACCAGTAGCATATTGATAATTGCACTGACATGATTTGCCCTACCTCAATAAGAGAACTCCAGTGATGTGTAGATGCTATTCACAGATACACCCCTCATCCAGCCCCCCTCAGCCAGGCAGTGCACAAGAGAGGTACTGCATGCACAGCCAGGGGCAGCAGAGGTCCCATGTGCAAAGAATGTGCCTGGGCCCCCCAAGCCAAATTCTCAACCTAACCTATTATGTCCTTACATTACATACAGCAATACAAAACATCCAGGGTAAGGCTACTTTCTCACCTGCTGCACTACGATCCAGCCACCTGATTTGGTAGATAATGCAAGTAATTGGCTGGACACAAACTGCAGCATGCAGCGGTTTGTGTCCCGCCATTCTCTGCATTTTTGCCAGATTGTAGCCAGATCTCTGCTGGACCCCATTATAGTTAATGGGGCTGGCGGGCATTCCGTCTTCATCCAGCGGTCCTGGAGCCGGTGAATTCTGGCAGGCTGTTCTCTGCTGGAACAGCCTGCCACAATCACTAACTCAGATGTTAAAGTAGCCTAATACAGCTCCACACACCTCTTTCATCCAATGATGTCTCCTTTGATGTAGATGTTCTCTGTTCTCATCTTCTCCTTTCAGACCAGACTGCCATGATGATTTATTTGTCTGTCTTTGACAGAACGATATCTTAGTTTCCTAGTTTTCCATCTTCCTCCCACCTTCTGAGCACCCCATCCTGCCACCCCCAATACTGTGCCCCCCATTCTATACTGCATAAACAGTCCCCCTGAAAATACATATAGTACTGCATTTAGTAATTATTGTCACAGAGTGCACTAAATAATTGTGCTAAGCTGATACTGTGCCAAGGTGCCCCCCCCCAGTGCCAAGGTGCCCTCCCCACAGTAATAGTGCCCCCCTATGTCCCACCAATATAAATAATTATCTGCCAGAGTGCACATAGTAGTAATAGTGCCCCCAACAGTAATAATGCCCCCACTGTTCCCCAGAAGTAATAATGATCCCATAGTGCCCATACTAGTATTCATGTTCCTCATAATCCCTCAATTGTAATTGTTAAAGATGTGTGAATTTTATTCTATATTTTTTGTATAACTAGGACTGTAATGAGTTAACTTTTTCTTTTCCAAGTGCCTTCCTCCCACCCCTCTCTTTGTTTCAAGGCTGGAGAGGAGAGAGAGGGGGGCAAAGTGCTGTGCTGTGAGAAGTGTCTGATTTCTCATCTTTCTACAGGTGTCCCATAGAGTGTGGTAGAGACGCGTAAGCCAATCATATGGCTTGATGATATATGCATTATTCACTGCCTATAGAGAAGCACCTCTTTGAAGTGTCACATATGACGTATGCAGTATTATTGTTAGATTGTCCGCCATTACAAAATGGCGAACACTTAGATGTTTACATTAGTTCACATTCCAAAGTAGGGCCCAGTGCGCAGATGCAGGTGTATTATCTCCTCTCTCTTATCTCTTCTTCCTTTTTGACTAATGAAACAATGTTTTAGCCTCAGAGAGGACTGCCCTCTTCTGAAGATGTATATACGGCTTATCACATGTAATAAAAGTTAGAGATTGCATTGACCATCTATGTGTCAGCGTCTAGTCTCTCAGCCACGCGTGGATATTAACCCCTGGGGGGGGTACATTGATCTGGAACACCAGAGTGTATCTAAAATGCCCTAATTTAGGGCGTCTTTATCATAATAAAGCCCACCATAATGCTGTCACGGCCTATGGTGTGCGCTGTGACACTGTTGCTACACTTGCAGTTGCCCGCGGCAACGTGTTGCTGTGTGTACATGCGGTGGCAGTGTCTCGGCCTTCTGGGTGATTGCTGTGACATGGTTGCCACGCATGTTGTTGCCTGTGGCAACGTGTAGCTTTTCATGCTTGTGTGTGCACTTCCCCTTTAAGTGGCTTCCACCCCTTGTCTGGTGTTGGAAGGGTTAACTCCCTTCCTAGTGTTTTTACACTGGGTTTATGTGTGTGTGGGTGTGGCTGCTTGGGCTATTTAGCCTCTGCTGGATGCCTGAAGCTGGGGGGTACTCCAGCTATGGTGTATGCTGGAGTTATCCTCCTGGTCTTCATATGCCATCTGTCCAGTGAGGGCCACCCTTGTGGTCATAGAAGATAGAAGATGTTCTATGTAATCCCGGTGTCTCCTTCCCTTCCTGTCCCTATGTGTATGGGTTATGTTCAGGGTGTTTGTATGTCTAGTTGGTGTTACATGTCTGGTGGTGTTGGGTGCATGTTTACTAGACATTCCCCTGTCATGTTTATTGCAGCTATGGGTGTCCTGGGTCCCTGTGTGGTTGTGGTGTGTGCTGTGTCCTCTTGTGTTGGTGTGGACACCAGCACTTATGCACAGGTTCCAGTCAGTGTGTCTGTGGCAGGTAAGTGTGTAGTAGGTTTCACTTACCTGCCATCTCCATATGCTGTATGTGTTCCCCCCTCCTTGCAGCTTGGCCGGTGGAGACTCCTGTTCGTCCGTGTTGTAGAGGAACAGGTCGTCTTACCCTGCTCCTAGTCCAGGGACTTCCTTAAGGTTAGTAGAGCCCCGAGGTTCCGGAGTATGAGCCCTCCTACCATCTGGGTTGGCTCATACGGTTAGGAGTCAGGGTCAGAATTAGGGACGTATTAGGAGGTGACCTGCTCCCTGATCCCGGCATCCTGGCCTAGCAGCTACCCGTTACCCACTGACACTGCACGGTGGGAGGTTTCCCCCACTCCCCGCCGTGACAAATGCCTCTGGTAGTAATAATTCTCTTTATAATGTGTGACAGTAGAAAAATGCCACTTATAATGTGCACCAGTATATAAAAATGCCCTGTTGTGTGGCAGTATAAAAAATGCCCCCTCTTAGTGCCCTCAGTTGAATTAAGGTCCCCATAGTGCCCTAAAATTTGTGCCAGTATAAAAAACTCCTATAGAGTGCCCCCATAGTGCTCCTCCCCTCGTCCCCTTGGTGGCTGACATAATATGCCAGTATAAAATGCCCCAATAGTGCTCCTCTCCCCTTCTCCATGTATACCAGTATATAATGCCCCCCAGTAGATTCCCCACAGTGCTCCTCTCTCCTTCTCCATACTGCCACCAATGTGTTCCAGTATATTTAATAGGGCCCCCAGTAGATGCCCCATAGCGCTCCTCTACCCCACCCCCTCCATAGTGCCTAGTGCCCCCCATGTGTGCCAGCATATAAGATAGGCCCTCTGTAGATGCCCCCATAATGATCTTCTACCTCTTCTCCATAGTGCCCCGTAATGTGTGCCAGTATAATGATCCTATATAATGCCCTAATTGTGATGCAAGGCAGGCCTTTTCTGGCCAGTGCCCCACGCTATACGGCTCAGGGGACACAATTACATCATTGTGCCGCTTGCACTGGTCTCTGATAGGATACAGGCACTAGGCCTGCAGCCTATCAAAGGTACGAGGAAAGGAAACACCTGTCCCCTGCCCCCCCCCTTCCTGCAACAATCATCTGTATCGCTGTCCTTAGGGCGTCAATACAGATGAATAGAAATCTGGCCAGCCCTTTGCTACAAAAGTGAAGATAAAAGGGTGGATCTATACAATTGCATACGTTTGTGCCCCTGATTCAGTCATATTTGTTAAGAATGTATGGGTTTTTACATATTTAACCTCTTCAGGACACAGGGCGTAGAGGTACCTGTACGCCCTGTGTATTTCTGATCATCGCAGCGCGGCGGGCGGTGATCGGAAGCCGGTGTCTGCTCAAATCATTGAGCAGGCACCTTGGCTAATTGCGCGGTTTGTGGCTTTTTATTGTGAGGGCGGCGGCGGCGGAGGTGCGATCGGGTCCCCGTGGGGCTGTGGGGGGGACCCAATGGCATGGAAGGCAGCGCGATGCCTTTCTGAGGCACCTGTGCTGCCTTCCGGTGACGAGCCTGTGATATCCAGCCCCCTGGATCTCACAGGCCGGAAGCTGTATGAGTAATACTCACTGTATTACTCATACAGCCAATGCATTCCAATACAGAAGTATTGGAATGCATTGTAAAAGATCAGACCCCCAAAAGTTCAAGTCTCAAAGTGGAAAAAAAATAAAGTGAAAAAAAAGTTGAAAAATAAAGTTTTCCCCCCAAAAATTTAAAGTTTCAAGTAAAAATAAACAAAAGCGTCATTTTCCCCAAATAAAGTAACAAAAAATTGGTAAAAAATAGGGGAAAAAAAATAAATAGACATATTAGGTATCGCCGTGTGCGTATCGACCGGCTCTATAAACATATCACATGACCTAACCCCTCAGATGAACACCGTAAAAAAAAAAAAAAAAAACTGTGCTAAATAAACAATTTTTTTGTCACCTTACATCACAAAAAGTACAACAGCAAGCGATCGAAAATGTGTACGCCCACCAAAATAGTACCAATCTAACCGTCACCTCATCCTGCAAAAAATGAGCTCCTACCTGAGACAATCCCCCAAAAAATAAAAAAACTATGGCTCAGAATATGGAGACACTAAAACATCATTTTTTTCTGTTTTAAAAAAGCATTGTGTAAGACTTACATAAATAAAAAAAATGTATACATATTGGGTATCGACACATCCGTATTGGCCAGCTCTAGAAAAAAAAAACATTACCTAACCCCTCAGATGAACACCCCGTAAAAAATAAAAAATAAAAACTGCAATAAATAAAAAAATTTGGTCAACTTACATCACAAAAACTGTAATAGCAAGCGATCAAAAAGTCATATGCACCCCAAAATAGTGCCAATCAAACCGTAATCTCATCCCACAAAAAATGAGACCCTACCTAAGATAATCTCCCAAAAACTGAAAAAACTATGCTCTCAGAATATGGAGACACTAAAACATGATTTTTTTGTTTTGTTTCAAAAATGATATTATTGAGTAAAACTTACATAAAAAAAAAAAGTATACATATTAGGTATCGCCGCGTCCGTGACAACCTGCTCTATAATAATACCACATGATCTAACCTGGCAGATGAATGTTGTGAATAAAAATAAAAAAACGGTGCCAAAACAGCCATTTCTTGTTACCTTGCCTCACAAAAAGTGTAATATAGAGCAACCAAAAATCATATGTACCCTAAACTAGTACCAACAAAACTTCCACCCTATCCCGTAGTTTCTAAAATGGGGTCGCTTTTTTGGAGTTTCTACTCTAGGGGTGCATTAGGGGGCTTGAAATGGAACATGGTATCAAAAAAACCAGTCCAGCAAAATCTGCCTTCCAAAAACCATATGGCATTCCTTTCCTTCTGCGCCCTGCCGTGTGCCCATACAGCAGTTTACGACCACATATGGGGTGTTTCTGTAAACTACAGAATCAGGGCCATAAATATTGAGTTTTGTTTGGCTGTTAACCCTTGCTTTCTAACTGGAAAAAAATATATTAAAATGAAAAATCTGCCAAAAAAGTGATATTTTGAAATTGTATCTCTATTTTCCATAAATTTTTGTGGAACACCTAAAGGATTAACGACGTTTGTAAAATCAGTTTTGAATACCTTGAGGGGTGTAGTTTCTTAGATGGGGTCACTTTTATGGAGTTTCTAATTTAGGGGTGCACCAGGGGGGCTTCAAATGGGACATGGTGTCAATAAAACCACTCTAGCAAAATCTGCCTTTTAAAAACTGTATGGCATTACTTTCCTTCTACGCCCTGCCATGTGCCCGTACAGCAGTTCACGACCACATATGGGGTGTTTCTGTAAACTACAGAATCAGGGCCATAAATATTGAGTTTTGTTTGGCTGTTAACCCTTGCTTTCTAACTGGAAAAAAAAAATTTAAATTAAAAATCTGCCAAATAAGTGAAATTTTGAAATTGTATCTCTATTTTCCATTAATTCTTGTGGAACACCTAAAGGGTTAACAACGTTTGGAAAATCAGTTTTGAATACTTTGAGGGATGTATTTTCTAGAATGGGGTCATTTTTGGGTGGTTTCTATTATGTAAGCCTCACAAAGTGACTTCAGACCTGAACTGGTCCTTAAAAAGTTGGTTTTTTAAAATTTCTGAGAAATTTCAAGATTTACTTCTAATCTTCTAAGCCTTGTAACGTCCCCCAAAAATAAAATGTCATTCCCAAAATGATCCTAACATGAAGTAGACATATGGGGAATGTAAAATAATAACTATTTTTGTAGGTATTACTATGTATTATAGAAGTAGAGAAATTGAAACTTGGAAATTTGCAAATGTTTCCAAATTTTTGGAAAATTTTATATTTATTTATAAATAAAAATTATTTTTTGTTACTCCATTTTACCACTGTCATGAAGTAAAATATGTGACGAAAAAACTATCTCAGAATGGCCTGGATAAGTCAAAGCGTTTTAAAGTTATCACCACTTAAAGTGACCCTGGTCAGATTTGTAAAAAATGACCTGGTCCTTAAGGTGAAATAAGGCTGTGTCCTTAAGGAGTTAAACTCCCTACAGCAGAGCTTACCTCACCCTGGGCTTTTGGTTATCAACAAATAGCTATTTTTCGAGTAACCTATCCCCACAACCGATGTTTTTATTATATCCCTTTATCTGCCTATAAGATCATCCTGACATTTTTGAGTAATTTACCTTCTGTTTTTGCTCAATGTCTCTTCAATTTCTCAGCTGTATGCCTGTCATTATAGTAGGTAAAATATTAACTATCTTGCTTTTTAATATTTAGCTAAATGTCAATTAATTTGCAAATAAAATGTATCACTTTTACTAATAAAACACCATTAATCTAATTTAAAGACCTGCAAAAATTAACAAACCATATGATGAGACCAGCTGATAGTAATTTGAGGCATGATGAGCCAGTAGAAAACCATAGCTGGAACTATTTATTTCTATATAATTAAATATTTTTACTCAGTGATACCTAGGACTAGGTAACATCAGACTATGGCACTATGATATCTAGAAGAAATTTATAATAATCAATTATTCTAAGGGCTAACTGTAAATTGTTTCAAACTGTTCTGTAACCCTATTGTAGTTGAACAGCAATTATTTCCTAAAGGGAGAAAAACCTTCTGTGGGCTAAGGTTCGTTATGTAAAGTTCTTCCTTTAGTTGAGTTTAATTCCAGGTAATTATCACTCATTAAAAACTTATAATGACAATAATTACAACTTGATTATTAACTGTTGCCAAAGACATAATGTACCATTGTCACTCTATATACTCTAATGACAAAATAATGTGTGTAAAACTTTGTAGGATATTTAAGCTGCTGCCTGACAACTATATGTGACTTAGTAATCTCATCTCAGTGATTGTAGCGAACCATGTCATATCCAAGATTAGAAAACTAAAACCCTAACAGACAGTGGTCTGTGTTTTGAACAGCAAAACTATCTAAAGGAGAGTTGAAAATAACTAGCGATGAGTGAAACAAATCCAACGAAGTGGAATTCGAACCGAATTTCAGGATAAATTCGACTCACCGCAAAACCAAATTTCCTCGTGCTTCGTTGTAGCAAATCAATTTTACTTAATAGTGTAAAAAAAAAAAAACATACTTGTTTGCAAACGGGCCAGGCGCCAACATCTTGATTGAAGATCTTGGCCGAAATCCTACGCCGGCCAGCGTGACGACGTCATCTCGGGCCGTACGAGATTTTGCACACAATATTCAAGCAAGATGGCGGGGACTGGTCAATCGCGAGCGAATGGAGGCGGTAAATATGATTTCATTTTTTTTTTTGTCAATTTTAAACTGTATTATTACTCTCAAATGCTGCGATCATGTATGAACGCGGCATCAGAGGTGGTACAATGATGGGGAGCGGCCCTATCAAAGTAATTCGTCACAATTAAGCAAATTTTGTTTGTAAAATTCGGCAAAGCAGCCGAATCGAATTTTCCAAAAGTCTGCTCATCTCTAAAAATAACCATAGCCCCTCTACAAAGAAGAAATGTTTATTTTAAGTTACTGTACTTTCACACAATTTAATAGAGAATGGTATCATTAGCAAATTTCTAAATCATTTCATTTAAAATATCTGCCTGCATCCACCTGAAAAATAAAAGCTGTAAAGTCATATCCACCAGGGGTCTCACTTCCACCTAACTTGCAGTCCACTGCCTGTTGTTAAGCTAGATCTGTCTCTAGTAATACAGATATAGAAGACAGTGCACAGGAAGTGGGTGTGTGGTAGAGCTAGCTAATCTCCTGAGCTTGATAGAAGCATCGCTTCTATGCTGCTTTTGAAGAGCAGAGAAGCTCCTGTGTGTCTGTAAGCCTGATCTCCCCACTCCTTATCAACTTTCTGAGACCCCTATAATAAAACATATAGTGGAACCTAAGGGAACTGAGGTCACTGTATACAGTACTGGCAGATTCCACAGAAGGGAGATGCCCCCTGCTTGTGAGAGAAATGCATCTAGCTGTGTAAGTGAAACAAATGATAATATGGCTTAGGAAGACATTAGGGAAGCCCAAAAAAGACCTGTTGCTTCACAGTTAGGATTTCAAAATGGAGCATGGCCATTATGCTAATTTTTTCTGAAAACTCAGGGACGCTTTTAGCAGCATTGCAATAGATTACCGAGTTTAACTGTTGGACTAGTAGAAGACTGAATCCTGCATACTTCTGTTATGTTTGATAATCTTCACTTAAAGAGGACCTTTCATTGGTCCAAACATTGTGAACTAAGTATCATGACATATACAGCGGCACCCAGGGATCTCACTGCACTTAATATTATCCCTGGGCGCCGCTCCGTTCTCCCGTTATGTCCTCCAGTATATTTGGGGACTTGGTTATAGTAGGAGGAGACTGCCCTTGTTCTGCTGGGCGTCTCCTTCTCCTAGGCTGTAGCGCTGGCCAATCGCATCGCAGAGCTCACAGCCTGGGATAAAAAACCTCCCAGGCTGTGAGCTCTGTGCTGCGATTGGCCAGCGCTACAGCCTAGGAGAAGGAGACGCCCAGCAGAACAAGGGCAGACTCCGCCTACTATAACCAAGTCCCCTAAGTCTCCGCCTACTATAACCAAGTCTCCGAACATACCGGAGGACATAACGGGAGAACGGAGCGGCGCCCAGGGATAATAGTAAGTGCAGTGAGATCCCTGGGTGCCGCTATATATGTCATGATACTTAGTTCACAATGTTTGGACCGATGAAAGGTCCTCTTTAAAAGTGTGACCTGTCTTGCATAAATGTATAATACTCTAAGGTGGATTTGTGGTCGGGCACTCACGAAAAGAAGGACTCCTACCTGCTGGGTTAGCTAAAGTGGTTAGAGTTATGCCGAAACCGCAACGTTGAAGGGATAGCTGAAGGAGGCCATCCCCTTGGTGTGAAGCTGAGATTGAGGGTGGGTAGGGTGGAAGAGTTGACACGTCGTTCATTGAAGGAGGGGCAGAGGTGCCATGATATAGGCAACCGTGCCCCTCCCACAAATACAGGCCAATGAATCGGCCTTGCCACTTGTGGTCGGGCACTCACGAAAAGAAGGACTCCTACCTGCTGGGTTAGCTAAAGCGGTTAGAGTTATGCAGAAACCGCGACGTTGAAGGGATATCTGAAGGAGGCCAAAAACAACAACAATTCCTTTCCATTCCGGAAGGCTACAAACATTTATTCATAACACCAAATTCTGACAAGCAATATTCATTTCAGTATGCGGACAAGAAATGTAGCTGCTGAAATAGGATGAACGCCAACGACCTAGTCTTTTGATTACATGTGCTGGAACCTGATTTTTCGAAAAGCGGCAGATGCCGCCCCTATGCGAAAGGAATGCTTGGATATTGAGGACGGGTCTACTGCCAGATTGGTTAGTAAAACACGAATATGGGTTATGAATTGGGGACAGGTAAGGTGAGTGTTATAGAACGGTAGTAAAGGACTGTCGGGCGGCTTGTTTGGCAGAGAGGACAGAAGCTGTTGCAGCACGCGCACGGGGCACCAATGATGAGAGGTCGGGAAGTAAAATACCTGGGTTGGGGGGCCTACCTGAGTGGTCTTAGTGGCGAGTAGCGAGAGTATGAAATCATCTCGAAAAGCCAAGAGCTGACCGAGAGTAACGTATCTGCTACTGTTAGCCGGGGATGTAAACTCGGCCGGTCTCACAAACCCATAAAAGGCCAGGTACATGGCAGCTTTAATTACCAAACTATGCAGGGCACCGAATGGCTTCTTGTCTAACTGATCGGAAAGGTCACGGAAAACCTGGCCAGTGACGGGTAGTCGGCGAGTGCGTGTCTCGCTGTCGCTTTTCTCGAGACCCTTCAGAGCAACTTTTACGGCATGGATTGAAAACAAAGAACCTGGCTGGGTGAAACTCATAGCTGTAAAATGTTGCACCCCTGCGAGGTAGGACTTGACCGTGGTGTGGGATAATTTCAAAGTGGTGTGACAGTAACCTATGTAAGCCAGGATGTACTGAACAAACTCGGTGTCACCTTGCGGACAAGAGTCCTGAAATTTCTGGAAGGCTCTCCAACCTGTGTGGTAGGCTCTGGCTGTATTGGGCGAGAGGGACTTGACTAATAGTGACCGAGCGGTACCGAGATGAGCTTCTATGGAAGGGTCAGAGCAGCGTATGGAGGGACTGGGCTCCCGATGGCGTCTGCTTCTGGACAGATCTGTGAAAAGAGGGTAAAATTAACGAGATAAGGCGTCGGCTGCTGCGTTGTGGTTCCCAGCTATATGTGAAGCTATGTAACGAAACTGGTGTTGTAATGACAGAAGGACCAGGCGCCTAAGAAATAACATGACATATGGAGACTTAGAAGATCCACTATTGAGAATATCGATGACGGCTGCATTGTCGGACACGAAGGACACAGTCTGACCCGACCAACTTTGACCCTAGGTATAGGATGCTGACACTAAGGGGTAGAGTTCAAATACTGCTGACGTACGAAAAAACCCAGGGATGAAACTAGCTTCGATTGGCCATCGGTCTGATAACCATGGGTTGCCAAAAATAGCTGCGAAACCTGTATTGGCAGCGGCGTCGGAAAAAACTACGGGGGAGTTGTCAGATATCGTGGGAACAAAGAGTGAGATGCCATTCCATTGCGTGAGAAATTGATCCCACATGTTCAAGTCAGCCACGACCATATCGTCCAGGCCTATGCTGCTATCCTGGGAAGGGGCTGTAGGAAGGAGTGACAGTAAACGAGACACAAATGCCCTACCTTGCGGAATTATGCGCATCACAAAATTCTGCATGCCTAACAGAAACTGTAGCTGTACTTTCTTAATCACTCTAGTTGACGTGAAACTATGAACGACTTCCCTGATTCTCTGTAATTTTCCCTTGGCAACCTGGCAACCATGTTCTGGGTGTCCAATTCTATACCAAGAAATGTTGACACCACACAGTAGAATGGTAAATTGATTGGCACAGGGAGCACGATGGTGCCTTAAGCCCGGCGAAATGCCTACAAATCTCTGTATCAATATTAGCCCAGTTTGTGAGAAACTAGAACTGACTTAAAGTGGCAGCTGCCTTGGCCGAGAAAGAACAATGGTAGTCGTAGAAGGAACTACCACGATACTTGTATCCCAACTCCGTTATCCTAAATAAATACAAATCAAGTTCTTCCCTTCTCTCAGGATGAACTGAACCGATTACGCCTCTGTATAAAATAAATGCAAGAACAAACTCAGGTACCGTGAGCTTGCGGTTCAGCCTGTGGTCCCGGCATTTCAGGATCACTGACACATCCCCACAAGCAATTACCCTACTATCAAAAAGATCCCGGGTAGCGACCAGTAAGGATGCTAGATTGACATCCCTACCTTCCAGGATGTCCTTCTTTAGATTAGCAGGAACGAAATGTGCTGGCATAACACTGGGCGCTGTCACAGGGACACCTGCCCCTGTCGCCGTAGATGTGGACGGAATAGCGGCATCGATGGTCTGCGGAGTAGTGACAGAACTACGAGACTTAACCGCTTCCAGCCTGGTTTGCACATCCGTGACAGATGAAGACAAGTTATTCAACATCAGATGAATTTGTGTCAGAGAATTCTGAATTGTGATCATGGAGACCTCTTCCTGCTGCTGAGGGCCTGAGCTAACGACCAGTAACCGGTATAACTCGGCCTTCCTAGCAGCAGCGGGATACGAAATACCCCTTCTGGACAACTCCGTCATCAGCCTAGGGACGGTCCAAGTGCGAAGAGACGACACACTGCCCCCTTCTGACATCCTGGCGGGGTTCTCGTCGACCGAAGCCTCCACTATGTCTGAAGCACGTGACATATCCTGTGGATACAGTATGCACAAATCAAACCCTGACTGTCAACCGACACCGGGACCATGTGACGTAAGCTGTGAGTAGGCCGAGACCCATGCAACTGTGAAGAATACGTGTGAAAAGGGACGAGAGGATCTGAGACAAGGAGGAGCGATAGCTGAACCTAGAACACCCCAGTGATTGGTGAGTCTGACAGTGGCACAACTGACCAACTACCAGAAGGAGAGAATGGAATAGTAACGTGACATAGCTACTGCCATACTGTGCCCTGATGGTTGAACAACGTGCAGAATACATTTGAAGAAGGACTACACAGATCCTGGAATAAAATCACATGTAAGATCCTTGCGTACGACATACCGCCAGGCGTAGAGGCGTTGCGACCACCAATACGGAGATCCTCTAACTAGCACTGAACAAGTATGTCGCCCCCTCCCTAAAAAACAACTCCGTCAATCAAAGCATGTATTTATTTTTTCTCTTTTTCTATCCCCCTTTTTTCTCTTATTTTTTTTTAATTATTAATAAATATTTATTCCCCTCTTTTTTTTTTTTTTTTCACAACCCTAACTAAATCTCCCCAAGGTGGTCATAGCTCTGGTGGCCACTAGATGGAGCCAACACAGAACACAGAGTAATGGACTGCACTTCCGGCAGTCACCACCAGAGGGAGCCTGCACCATCCAACGCTGCCCCATCGA
>NC_053391.1:337665913-337700149 GCF_905171765.1 Bufo bufo | reverse complement strand
CCTCAATGTTTAACCCCTTAAGGACCCTGCCATTTTTCACCTTAAGGACCAGGCCATTTTTTGCAAATCTGACCAGTGTCACTTTATGTGGTGATAACTTTAAAACACTTTCATTATCCAGGCCATTCTGAGATTGTTTTCTCGTCACATATTGTACTTCATAACAGTGACAAATTTTTATTTATAAAAAAAATGCAAAATTGACCAAAAAAATGGAAAAATTAGCAATTTTCTAAATTTCTATTTCTATGCTTTTAAATCAGATGGTGGTACCTCCTAAAATAGTTATTACTTTACATTTCTCATATGTTTGAATCATTTTGTAAATTTTTTTTTTTTGTGACGTTAGAAGGCTTAGAAGTTTAGAAGCAAATCTTGAAATTTTTTCAGAAAATTTCCAAAACCCACTTTACCGATGTAGTAGAGTTAACACTTATGCTTTATGAGATGTGTTAGCTAAAACTAAATGCGTTAAGCAAACACCTTCAATTGCTTTTGAAGGGCTTTTGTTTCAAGATAACATGATGAGTTAAGAAATTTGAGTTAAGCGTTTGAGTATTAACCCTGCTACATCTCACACTTTTTGTGAGGTAAGGTAACAAAAAATAGCTGTTTTAGCACCGTTTTTATTTTTTGTTATTTACATTGTTCATCTGACAGGTTAGATGCCCTTTTAAAAAGCTTGTCAGCGAAACGGACGTCGGGCTGTTCCTCCAGCCAGGTTTGTTGTAATTATTATTTTTATGTCATGCTTGTCGCTGCGGTCTATGTGTTTTTACCAGGATTATAGTGGTACCTTATATATCTCTCATGCTGGTTGCTCTTCTATTACTTTTCATCCAGGTTCTATTTTCCATATGCCTTCTTGGCGTGCTTATTAAACTTGTATCATAGGGCTATTCCCAGCATACATATTTGTTATCTTCTGGTGTAGCACATACACTGCAGTGACCTTACGCAACATTATTATGGTCTGGAGGTCTTTTTATCCACACTCCTCTGCATCTCTTGATTGTGTTTTATCATGTTTTATCATGTATGTCAGCATATTTGTTCAATAAAAAATGTATATGGTCATTATCTGCAGGTTTGTTTGCTTTGTATAGGAGTTTGCAGGTTAGATCGTGTGGTATTTTTTATACCACATGATTGTTACAGACACGACAATACCAAAACTTGTTTCAGTTTGACATAATAAAGCATTTTTGAAAAAAAAAATTTTTTTGTGTCTCCATATTCTGAAAGCCATAGTTTTTTTTTTTCATTTTTTTGGCCGACTGTCTTATGTAGGAGCTCATTTTTTCAGTATGAGATGACGGTTTGATTGGTCTTATTTTAGGGTGCATATGACTTTTTGATTGCTTGGTATTACACTCTTTGTGATGTAAGGTGACCAAAGAAATTGCTGTTTTGACACACTTTTTTTTAATGGTGTTCACCTGAGGGTTTAGGTCATGTGATATTTTTATACAGCAGGTTGTTACGGACGTGGAAATACCTAATATGTATACTTTGTTTTATTTATTTAAGTTTTACACAATAACAGCATTTTTTAAACAAAAACATCATGTTTTAGTGTCCCCATATTCTGAGACATAGTTTTTTTTATTTTTTGGGTGATAGTCCTAGGTAAAGTCTCATTTTTTGCGGTATGAGATAACTGTTTAATTGGTACAATTTTGGGGTGCGTATGACTTTTTGATCGCTTGGTATTACACTTTTTGTGATGTAAGGTGACAAAAAATGCTTTTTTAACACAGTTTTTATTTTTATTTTTACAGTGTTCACCTGAGGGGTTATGTCATGTGATATTTTCATAAAGCAGGTCGTTACGGACGTGGCAATACCTAATATGTCTACTTTATTTGTTTTACATTTAACACAATAAAAGCATTTTTGAAACCAAAAATATCATGTTTTAGTGTCTCCATAGTCTGAGAGCCATAGTTTTTTTTTTTTTTTTGGGCTATTGTCTTAGGTGGAGGCTCATTTTTTTGTGGGATTAGGTGACAGTTAGATTGGTACTATTACGGGGGGGGGGATTAACACCTTTTTTTTTTACGGTGTTTATCTGAGGGGTTAGATCATGTGATATTTTTATAGAGCCGTTCTATGCAGACACGGCGATACCTAATATATCTACTTTTCTTTTATTTCCCTATTATATTACAATTTTTTTTAAACTTTATTTTGGGAAAATATATATTTTTTGTAAAACTTAATTTTTTTACTTTTTTTACGTTTCTTTTTTATCCCACTCTGGAACTTCAACTTTTGGAGGTCTGATCCCCTTTACAATGCATCACAATACTTTTTTATTGTGATGCATTGGCTGTAAGTGTGTTACTCAAAGTAATACACTTACAGCCTGCTTCCTGTGAGATCCAGGGGGCTGGATCTCACAGGCTGTCACGGAAGGCAGCCACGATGCATAAGGAAGGCATTGGGCTGCGTTCTTTGCCATCGGGTCCCCGTCATAGGAGCATGGGGACCCGATGGCCTCCCCGGACCTGGCAGGATCACGTGCAAGGTTTAATGCCCGGTATCTGTGTTTTCACCAATGCTGACGCATACAGCAAAGGTCTGGCTATCAGTGACTGTAGGACACCTGCTGCTGATCGGGCGGGAGCAGGTCCTTAAGTCACGTCAACCAGAGCCATACATGTACGGTGCGGGTCCTTAATGGGTTAAAGTGGTCATCAATAACGGATAAGTATAAGAAAATTCAAGGGACTATTGTGTAAAATGTGCCAATCAGTACATGTTATTGTAGGGGACCACCCCCCATCACATACAGCTCAGGCTACTTTCACACTGGCATTTGGTTTCCGTTTGCGAGATCCATTTTAGGGCTCTCACAAGCGGTTCAAAATGGATCAGTTTTGCACTAATGCATTCTGAATGGATAAGGATCCATTTAGAATGCATCAGTTTGCCTCCGTTCTGCCTCTATTCCGCTCTGGAAACGGACACCAAAACACTGCTTGCAGCGTTTGGGTGTCCGCCTGACGATGCAAAGGCAAACGGATCCGTCCAGACACACAATGTAAGTCAATGGGGACGGATCCATTTTCACTGACACAATATGGCACAATAGAAAACGGATCCACCTCCCATTGAATTTTAAAATTGTTCAAGACGAATCCTTTAAGGCTATGTTGCAGATAATACAAACGGATACGTTCTGAATGGATGCATGCGATTGTATTATCTGAATGGAAGCGTTTGTGCAGATTCATGACGGATCCGCTCCAAACGCGAGTGTGAAAGTAGCCTCAGTTTCCTGTAGCCATTTTGTTATTCCCTGTGATAAGGATGCATAGTGCACAAAGCAGCTAAGAAACCTATGGAGCAGTGTGAATCCTTGGTATGTTACATGACTGAAGTAATTCTAAGTTACTAATTCAAAAAAATGTGCTCAGAGTTAGCCTTGTATAAACTGTTATCTACTTATTAGTCGGAAGTTCAGGTTTGGGTTAGTTGTAGTGTAGATTGTATTATTTCCCCTTATAACATGGTTATACCATGGTTATAAGGGAAAATAATAGCATTCTGAATACAGAATGCTAAGTAAAATAGGGCTGGAGGGGTTAAAAAAAATATATATATTTAACTCACCTTAATTCACTTGTTTGCGCAGCCCGCATCTCTTCTGTCTTCATCTGTGAGCAATAGGACCTTTGATGACGTCACTGCGTTCATCACATGGTCCATCACATGGTCCATCACATGATCCATCACCATGGTGATGGATCATGTGATGAGGGTAGTGACGTCATCAAAGGTCCTATTGCTCACAGATAAAGACAGAAGAGATGCCGGCTGCGAGATCAAGTGGATTAAGGGGAGTTAAATTATTTTATTTATTTTCTTAACCCCTCCAGCCCAGAAATTCTGAATGCTATTATTTTCTCTTATAACCATGTTATAAGGGGAAATAATAATGATCGGGTCCCCATCCCGATCGTCACCTAGCAACCGTGCGTGAAAATCGCACCGCATCCGCACTTGCTTGCGGATGCTTGCGATTTTCACGCAACCCCATTCATTTCTATGGGGCCTGCGTTACGTGAAAAACACACAAAGAGGAGCATGCTGCAATTTTCACGCAACACACAAGTGATGCGTGAAAATTACTGCTCGTGTGCACAGCCCCATAGAAATGAATGGGTCCGGATTCAGTGCGGGTGCAATGCGTTCAACTCACGCATCGCATCCGCGCGGAATACTCACCCGTGTGAAAGGGGACTAACTGTTCTGACCACAGGCAATAATTTAACTGGGTGTCTTGGGGCTCCAACATTTTCTGACATAAATTTGCTTCTGGTTAAAAAGAATACTTGCGGGCATACTTGTAGAACTGAATGTTTTATCTCCAGAATTTAGCACCTTTATTTATCTACTGCAATGACCTTATATATGGAATTATATATGGCTGGACTACCCAAACATTGTTTAACCTATTAGGTAGAGATGAACAAATTTCCCAAAATTCATTTTGGGTCTGATTGGGTCAGATTCAATTTGGTCTGAAATAAAATTGATTAAATCACTTCTAAGCAAGTCAGATTTGTTATGAATTTCACAAACATTTGTCTGCAAAACAAATCTGAAGTTTTCTTGATTCTCTTTGGACAAATCACATAAAAACGCCCAGCACCATTTTACTGTAGTAATTGGTGAGGAAAACCAGAAGGCAGGAAGAAGAGGGAGGATCACATGACACTGGGAGAAAGTGTTCAGTAGGGCTTCCCCTGATTTGCTCAGAGGGTGAAAGACAGCCAGGTCAACCAATAAGAGGGCAGTTGGCAGGCAGTCCTTCTGCAGAGAAAGAATAATCGACATTCTGTGGTCAGCTTATGTCTTAAAGGATGTCTTGTAGCAGTATCTGACACAAAGCTATTACACACAAGCCACTAATGTAATGTGACAGGGACACTATGAGGAGAGTATAGCAGAGAATAAGTAGATATAATTGGGTATATTTTAGGAACTTTGATTAAGGAAAACATATAGAGAGATTGAGGGAGCGAGGGACATATGTGCTTAATATAGCTGCGAGCAACTAGTTCTACATTACAAAATCCTGCAAGAAAAATAAACTATTTTTTTGTGTCTATGAATAGACAGCTTTTTTTTTTTATCTCACATTTCTACAGTTCAGAGGCTTATTGCCAGCATCCCAATAACATACATTGTGCTCCAAAAGCTTAGCAATTGCACATTTCTTTGGAATACCAAAACCAATGTAATTTTACTTACAGTTTTATTGGTAATTTCAGTGCACTATAACAACAAATTTGTAATAGGCTTAGGAATAATATTCCCAAAGGCAATTTTCGGTACCTGTTCTTTGTGTTCACACCATTCCCAAAAAAAGTATATTGAGTTTGGCGGTACGCAGCATAGAATCAAAAGTTTTATTAACTGCAGGAGCACTTACGTAGTTTATTTGCTGCTTTGCGACTGCGGGCGATTCTATGTTGGGAAAACAATCAGGTGCCTATTCGAAAGAGTAAGGCCCCTTTCACACGGGCGTTGCGGGAAAATGTGCGGGTGCGTTGCGGGAACACCCGTGATTTTTCAGCGCGAGTGGAAAACTTTGTAATGCGTTTTGCACTCGCGTGAGAAAAATCGCGCGTGTTTGGTACCCAAACTTGGGATCGGTATTCTGTAAATAGTATTATTTTCCCTTATAACATGGTTATAAGGGAAAATAATAGCATTCTGAATACAGAATGCATAGTAAAACAGCGCTGGAGGGGTTAAAAAAAATAAAAAATCATTTAACTCACCTTAATCCACTTGCTCGCGTAGCCGGCATCTCCGTCTGTTTCTTTTACTGTATAGGACCTGTGGTGATCATTAACTATAGTTCAAGGACCTGGGATGACGTCACTCTGGTCATCACATGGTACGTCACATGATCTTTTACCATGGTGAATCACTTATAACCATGTTATAAGGGAAAATAATAATGATCGGGTCTCCATCCCAATCGTCTCCTAGCAACCGTGTGTGAAAATCGCACCGCATCCGCACTTGCTTGCGGATGCTTGCGATTTTCACGCAACCCCATTCATTTCAATGGGGCCTGCGTTACATGAAAAACGCACAAAGAGGAGCATGCTGCGATTTTCACGCAACGCAAAAGTGATGCGTGAAAATCACCGCTCGTGTGCACAGCCCCATAGAAATGAATGGGTCGGTATTCAGTGCGGGTGCAATGCGTTCACCTCCCGCATCGCATCCGCGCGGAATACTCGCTCGTGTGAAAGGGGCCTAAGGGAACATTTCAATTCTGTTAAAACGGGTAAAGGCTGCCCAAGGTTCATAGAACATGTTAGAAACACACATGAAGGTAGCACTGACTGCATTTCCTTCACGGGGCTTGAGACTGTGTCCACCCCTCTGCAGGGGGGAGACAGACATCATCTCCTCCTGCAGAGGGAAGCCAGGTGGATTCTGCGAACCCAGGCCCTGGGTGAATTGGGCCAAAACGATAGGAACAATTTAAGTTCCTTTTTGTAGTCACACACTGTCATAATTACTGTTATTTGTGTCACCATATTGTAACGCCTACTACTTGTTGTTTTTTGATTGCACGTCTACATGTATATTTTTTGTACTGACCTTTAATGAAGGCACAGCTGTGTTGTCGATCACACTGACAACTGCCAGTGCCGCTATTTAAAAGGGTGACGCGCAATACATGCGCCGACGCAGAGCCTGAGGAAGCGCCTGCTAGCGCGAAACGGCCGCCGCTGCTCTTCACATGCGTGTATAGAATTGTCTGCCCCCTGCCAAGTGGAATAAAGTACCTGTTTGATTTTCATCACACTGGTGAGTGCCGCTACTTCATTCTCCGTTATTTCACTTGTGACAATCTCTCTACTGTCAGTAGCTGAGCACCACCGTTAGTGTGAAGATCCTGAGCAGCCCATTACCTGCTCCATGCTGTTTGAGTTGGACTGTACACGTCACTGTGCCGCCCCTGTTTCTTTTTCTTGCTATACTATAACAACTATGTTACTGAATGTGTTGTATATTACTGCAAGCTAACAGGTTAGGCTACTTTCAGACTTGCGTTCAGAGCGGGTCCGTCTGGTGTCTGCACAGACGGATCCGCTCCTATAATGCAGACGTTTGGATCCATTCAGAATGGATCCGTCTGCTTTATAGTTTAGAAAAAATTCTAAGTGTGAAAGTTGTTCAGACGGATCTGTCCAGACTTTACATTGAAAGTCAATGGGGGACGGATCCGTTTGAAAATTGAGCCATATTGTGTCAACTTCAAACGGATCCGTCCCCATTGACTTACATTGTAAGTCTGGACGGATCCGTTTGCCTCCGCACGGCCAGGCGGACACCCGAACGCTGCAAGCAGCTTTCGGGTGTCCGCCTGCTGAGCAGAGCGGAGGCTGAATGCTGCCAGACTGATGCATTCTGAGCGGATCCGCATCCACTCAGAATGCATTGGGGCACTACGGATGCGTTCGGGGCCGCTTGTGAGAGCCTTCAAACGGAGCTCACAAGCGGAGCCCCGAATTGCTAGTGTGAAAGTAGCCTTACAACAAAAGCAATATTTCAATAACTCAATTTTTATACCTGTGTTATTAAATGTGTTGCATATTACTGCAAGGTAACAGATATTTACAACAAAAGCAATACCAGAATAATGCCAATTTCATACCAGTGCTATGTGGGGTTTTGCTCTGTTAGACAGGTTAGCGGACGCTGGAATCCTAGGTGTCAGTTCACACCCGGCTATATGCTCAGCCACAGACAAGTTCACTGGCAGGCTTACAGGTGGCCTGCACGCCTGTTTTCAGTCCTCAGCACAGAGTACGCCACAGCTTTACTGTCAGATGGAGGATAATCCACACCACCTGATAATGCTGACTGCTTTTTATAAGCCTCCCAAGACCCGACCTGGAACGTGGGGAGTAGCCACCCACCCAGCACTTTGGCTACTCCCAGTAAGAGCCGTCCCGGATCGGCCTTTACAGCCATACTAAACAGCTGAAGTGTCAGACTGCAATCTGCCCCAGGTATTTCTGTCCTTGGCCTGGCCCATCAATTTGAGTGGGGAGTGGTCGGTCACCAGACAAAACTTTCTCCCCAACAAATAACAGCGGAGAGACTCGAGTGCCCACTTGATAGCCAGGCACTCTCTCTCCACTATACTATACCTGGTCTCGGCTGGAGTAAGCTTCCGGCTGAGGAAGACAATGGAATACTCCTCCCCGTTGACTTCCTGAGACAGTACAGCCCCGAGACATACCTCGGAGGCATCTGTCTGCACTATAAAATCCCTTTGAAAGTCGGGCGTCACCAAAAGCGGGGACCCACACAGGGCCGACTTCAAAGCGGAGAAAGCCTTTTCCGCCTGCTCATTCCAGTGGACCGTCACTGACTTGCGTCCCTTCAAAAGGCCTGTCAATGGTGCGGCAACTGTAGCAAAGTAGGGGACAAACTTCATATATTATCCCACCATTCCCAGGAACAACTTTACTTGCTGAGTAATGACATGTCGGGGCCAATTCCGAATTGCCTCAATTTTGTTCGCCTGAGGTTTGATAATACCTCACCCAATTACATACCCCAGGTACTTGGTCTCTTCTAACCCTATTGTGGACTTTTTTGGGTTAGCGGTTAAGCCAGCCTTCCTAAGGGAGTCCACTACAGCCTGTACTTTAGGTAGGTGACTTTCCCAGTCGGTACTGTGGATAACGATATCGACCAGGTACGCCTAAGTGTACCGACGATGTGGACGGAGTACAATGTCCATTAGCCTTTGAAACGGTGGGAGCGGCATGTAGGCCAAAGGGTAATACCTTGTACTGATACAGCCCCTCTGGTGTGATGAAAGCCGTTTTTTCCTTGGCAGCCTCCGTTAAGGGTACCTGCCATTACCCTTTGGTGAGGTCCAACACAGAAAAACACCGGGCTTGGCCTAACTTCTCAATAAGCTCATCCACTCGGGGCATGGGATATGTGTCAATCTTGGAAACCTCATTAAGTTTGCGGAAGTCGTTACAGAATCATAATGTCCCGTCCGGCTTGGGTTTTAAGACTATTGGACTGGCCCATTCACTTTTTGACTCCTCGATGACACCTAGCTGTAACATCAGCTGCACTTCTTCCGAGATGGCTCGTCGCCGCGACTCTGGTACCCGGTATGGTTTCAACCGGATTCTGGCCTGAGGCTCAGTGACAATGGCATGTCGGATGATAGAAGTGTGTCTAGGGAGGTCCGAGAACACATCCGTGTTTCTGCTAACAAACTCCCTGGCCTCTTCTGTTTAGTCTGTTTAGAGGAAAGGTTGTCAGTAGGGATGAGCGAACCCGAACTGTATAGTTCGGGTTCGTAACGAATTTTGGGGTGTCCGTGACACGGACCCGAACCCGAGCATTTTCGTAAAAGTCCGAGTTCGGGTTCGGTGTTCGGCACTTTCTTGGCGCTTTTTGAAAGGCTGCAAAGCAGCCAATCAACAAGCGTCATACTACTTGCCCCAAGAGGCCATCGCAGCCATGCCTAGTATTGGCATGGCTGTGATTGGCCAGTGCAGCGTGTGACACAGCCTCTATTTAAGCTGGAGTCACGTAGCGCCGCACATCACTCTGCTCTGATCAGTGTAGGGAGAGGATGCAGCTGCTGCTGTTAGGGAGAGATTAGGCAGGGATTTATTTACTGAAGTGATCGATATACAGCTGTGTATCATACAACCTCTGCTATTCAATTGCTCACTGTTTTAAGGCTGCCCAGAGCGTTTTTCAGTCACTTTTATCTGGGGTGATCGGTGGCCATTTTGAGTCTTGTGGTGCGCCAGCACAAGCTGCCAACAAGTCCATTTTTAACCATCAATAGTGTGTTTTTTTTTTTTTTTTTGCTATATCCTACATCAGGGGCTTGGCTGTGCTTGCTATTTTATTGAGGGGTAAAATACAATTGCCAAAATAGCAGTACCCTAAATCTGGTGTTTCAGCTGTGGCTAGCCAATTGTAATACTGTCTGCTGTCTGCCGAAGAACAGTTTTTGTTCTGGGTTGAATACAATTCCCAACTTAGCAATTCCCTAAATTAGTGGTTTCTGCTCTATCAGGCCAAGGTTAAATCTATCCATAAAGGGGTATATTAGATTGAAGGTGCGGATAGGGTCATCCTCAATAACTTCACACGCTACCATGCATTTCCAAGTCTAATTCTGTCCGTAAAAGGGATACCTGTCATCCAGTGCCTAAATACTAGGCCTACAATTTATATTCAGCTAAATCTATCGTTACTGCTGTGCCTGTATTAGTGTAATACAGTACCTAAATAGATAGCCAGATAGTGTTAGGTGTCTGTAAAAAAAGGCCTGAATTTGAATTCAATACATTGGGCCAAATAATTTTTTTCTTATTGTGGTGAACGGTAACAATGAGGAAAACATCTAGTAAGGGACGCGGACGCGGACATGGTCGTGGTGGTGTTAGTGGACACTCTGGTGCTGGGAAAGGACGTGGCCGTTCTGCCACAGCCACACGTCCACAGCCAATGCCGTTCTAAGGATGGTAAGGCCTGAGCAGGTACAGGCATTAGTCAATTGGGTGGCCGACAGTGGATCCAGCACGTTCACATTATCTCCCACCCAGTCTTCTGCAGAAAGCGCACAGATGGCGCCTGAAAACCAAGCCCATCAGTCTGTCACATCACCCCAATGCATATCAGGGAAACTGTCTGAGCCTCAAGTTATGCAGCAGTCTCTTATGCTGTTTGAAGACTCTGCTGCCAGGGTTTCCCAAGGGCATCCACCTAGCCCTTCCCCAGGGGTGGAAGAGATAGAATGCACTAACGCACAACCACTTATGTTTCCTGATGAGGACATGGGAATACCACCTCAGCACGTCTCTGATGATGACGAAACACAGGTGCCAACTGCTGCGTCTTTCTGCAGTGTGCAGACTGAACAGGAGGTCAGGGAGGAAGACTGGGTGGAAGACGATGCAGGGGACGATGAGGTCCTAGACCCCACATGGAATGAAGGTCGTGCCACTGACTTTCAGAATTCGGAGGAAGAGGCAGTGGTGAGACCGAGCCAACAGCGTAGCAAAAGAGGGAGCAGTGGGCAAAAGCAGAACACCCGCCGCCAAGAGAGTCCGTCTGCTACTGGCCACCGCCATCTGGGACCGAGCACCCCAAAGGCAGCTTCAAGGAGTTCCCTGGCGTGGCAGTTCTTCAAACAATGTGCTGACGACAAGACCCGAGTGGTTTGCACACTGTGCCATCAGAGCCTGAAGCGAGGCATTAACGTTCTGAACCTTAGCACAACCTGCATGACCAGGCACCTGCATGCAAAGCATGAACTGCAGTGGAGTAAACACCTTAAAAACAAGGAACTCACTCAGGCTCCCCCTGCTACCTCTTCTGCTGCTGCCGCCGCCTCGGCCTCTTCCTCCGCCTCTGGAGGAACGTTGGCACCTGCCGCCCAGCAAACAGAGGATGTACCACCAACACCACCACCTCCGTCACCAAGCATCTCAACCATGTCACACGGCAGCGTTCAGCTCTCCATCTCACAAACATTTGAGAGAAAGCGTAAATTCCCACCTAGCCACCCTCTATCCCTGGCCCTAAATGCCAGCATTTCTAAACTACTGGCCTATGAAATGCTGTCATTCAGGCTGGTGGACACAGACAGCTTCAAACAGCTCATGTCGCTTCCTGTCCCACAGTATCTTGTTCCCAGCCGCCACTACTTCTCCAAGAGAGTATCCGATAAAATCAAGTGTGCCCTGCGCAACGCCATCTGTGGCAAGGTCCACTTAACCACAGATACGTGGACCAGTAAGCACGACCAGGGACGCTATATCTCCCTAACTGCACACTGGGTAAATGTAGTGGCGGCTGGGCCCCAGGCGAAGAGCTGTTTGGCGCACGTCCTTCAGCCGCCAAGGATCGCAGGGCAATATTCTTTGCCTCCTGTTGCCTCCTCCTCCTACTCGGCTTCCTCTTCCTCTTCTTCCACCTGCTCATCCAGTCAGCCACACATCTTCACCACCAACTTTAGCACAGCCCGGGGTAAACGTCAGCAGGCCATTCTGAAACTCATATGTTTGGGGGACAGGCCCCACACCGCACAGGAGTTGTGGCGGGGTATAGAACAACAGACCAACGAGTGGTTGCTGCCGGTGAGCCTCAAGCCCGGCCTGGTGGTGTGCGATAATGGGTGAAATCTCGTTGCAGCTCTGGGACTAGCCGGTTTGACGCACATCCCTTGCCTGGCGCATGTGCTGAATTTGGTGGTGCAGAAGTTCATTCACAACTACCCCGACATGTCAGAGCTGCTGCATAAAGTGCGGGCCGTCTGTGCGCGCTTCCGGCGTTCACATCCTGCCGCTGCTCGCCTGTCTGCGCTACAGCGTAACTTCGGCCTTCCCGCTCACCACCTCATATGCGACGTGCCCACCAGGTGGAACTCCACCTTGCACATGCTGGACAGACTGTGAGAGCAGCAGCAGGCCATAGTGGAGTTTCAGCTGCAGCACGCACGGGTCAGTCGCACTGCGGAACAGCACCACTTCACCACCAATGACTGGGCCTCCATGCGAGACCTGTGTGCCCTGTTGCGCTGTTTCGAGTAGTCCACCAACATGGCCAGTGGCGATGACGCCGTTATCAGCGTTACAATACCACTTCTATGTCTCCTTGAGAAAACACTTAGGGCGGTGATGGAAGAGGAGGTGGCCCATTTTTAGCACTTTCAGGCCAGTCTCTTAGAAGTGACTCAGAGGGAGGTTTTTTGCAACAGCAGAGGCCAGGTACAAATGTGGCCAGACAGGGCCCACTACTGGAGGACGAGGAGGACGAGGATGAGGAGGAGGTGGAGGAGGATGAGGATGAAGCATGTTCACAGCGGGGTGGCATCCAACGCAGCTCGGGCCAATCACTGGTGCGTGGCTGGGGGGAAACGCAGGATGATGACGATACGCCTCCCACAGAGGACAGCTTGTCCTTACCTCTGGGCAGCCTGGCACACATGAGCGACTACATGCTGCAGTGCCTGCGCAACAACAGCAGAGTTGCCCCCATTTTAACGTGTGCTGACTACTGGGTTGCCACCCTGCTGGATCCCAGGTACAAAGACAATGTGCCCACCTTACTTCCTACACTGGAGCGTGATAGGAAGATGCGCGAGTACAAGCGCATGTTGGTAGACGCGCTACTGAGAGCATTCCCAAATGTCACAGGGGAACAAGTGGAAGCCCAAGGCGAAGGCAGAGGAGGAGCAAGAGGTCACCAACGCAGCTGTGTCACGGCCAGCTACTCTGAGGGCAGGGTTAGCATGGCAGAGATGTGGAAAAGTTTTGGTATAGTAAGGACCAGCACTCGCTTCAGTAATAATTTCAAATAGATTTAATGGTCACATACAAATGATAAGTGACGCGTGCGTTTCGGCTACTGTGAGCCTTTGTCAAAACATGTTTTGACAAAGGCTCACAGTAGCCGAAACGCACGCGTCACTTATCATTTGTATGTGACCATTAAATCTATTTGAAATTATTACTGAAGCGAGTGCTGGTCCTTACTATACCATTATCTGTGGATCTTCCTCCCGGGACGCGCGCACCGCACCGCTGAAAGCAGAAGTGCCGCTTGTATCTTCTCGTGGAAAAGTTTTGTCAACACGCCACAGCTAACTGCACCACCACCTGATACGGAACGTGTTAGCAGGAGGCAACATTTCACTAACATGGTGGAACAGTACGTGTGCACACCCCTCCACGTACTGACTGATGGTTCGGCCCCATTCAACTTCTGGATCTCCAAATTGTCCACGTGGCCAGAGCTAGCCTTTTATGCCTTGGAGGTGCTGGCCTGCCCGGCGGCCAGCGTTTTGTCTGAACGTGTATTCAGCACGGCAGGGGGCGTCATTACAGACAAACGCAGCCGCCTGTCTACAGCCAATGTGGACAAGCTGACGTTCATAAAAATGAACCAAGCATGGATCCCACAGGACCTGTCCATCCCTTGTGCAGATTAGACATTTATAACTACCTCCCCTTAACCATATATTATTGTACTCCAGGGCACTTCCTCATTTAATCCTTTTTTTATTTTCATTTTACCATTATATTGCGGGGCAACACAAAGTTGAATGAACCTCTCCTCTGTCTCCTGATTCTGTGCTATGGGACCTCTCTCCTCTGTCTGGGTGCCGGGGCCTAAATATCTGACAATGGCCTTTTCCAGTGGTGTGTGACGTGAAGCCTGATTCTCTGCTATGACATGAAGCCTGATTCTCTGCCATGAGACCTCTCTCCAATTGATATTGGTTAATTTTAATTTATTTTATTTTTATTTTAATTCATTTCCCTATCCACATTTGTTTGCAGGGGATTTACCTACATTTTGCTGCCTTTTGCAGCCCTCTAGCCCTTTCCTGGGCTATTTTACAGCCTTTTTAGTGCCGAAAAGTTCAGGTCCCCATTCACTTCAATGGGGTTCGGGTTCGGGGCGAAGTTCGGGTCGAGTTCGGATCCTGAACCCGAACATTTCCGGGAAGTTCGGCCGAACTTCTCGAACCCGAACATCCAGGTGTTCGTTCAACTCTAATCACTAACCAAACACTGCCATGAAGAAAAAGGAACTCTTCAAACAAGTAAGGGACAATGTTGTTAAAGCGAACCTTTCACCTGGATTTCACTTAATAAACTATCACCAGTACCTTATAGATTATCCTCATTGTGTTTCCATACAGTCTTGTGCCGCTTTCCTGCGATGTATATTCATGAAAAAAAAGACTTATAAAGTACTCGTCTCCAGCTCCTGAAGTCACGGTAGAAGTCAAGGGGGTAGCCCTTCCCTCACTCCAGGCTGTAACTCCCCTGCCCTAACCCCGCCTCTAAGCAGTGTAATTGACACCCGGCTCAGTCGCCGGGACCGCGCTTGTACAGGCGGCGCATGCGCCGTCGGACTCAAGCGCGATCCTGTAACTAAATCGCGCGTGAGGAAGAGAAGACAGGCAGGCATCGGGAACGGCGCGTGCGCGATTTAGTTACAGGATCGCGATTGAGTCCGCGCGATAGACAGGATCGCGCTGCTACTGAGGCCGACGGCGCATGCGCCGCCTGTACAAGCGCGGTCCCGGCGACTGAGCCGGGTGTCAATTACACTGCTTAGAGGCGGGGTTAGGGCAGGGGAGTTACAGCCTGGAGTGAGGGAAGGGCTACCCCCTTGACTTCTACCGTGACTTCAGGAGCTGGAGAAGAGTACTTTATAAGTCGTTTTTTTCATGAATATACATCGCAGGAAAGCGGCACAAGACCGTGTGCTAACACAATGAGGATAATCTATAAGGTACTGGTGATAGTTTATTAAGTGAAATCCAGGTGAAAGGTTCGCTTTAAGAAGTACAAGTCAGGGTTAGGTTATAAAAAATATCCAAATCTTTGATGATCCCCAGGAGCACCATCAAATCTATCATACCAAATGGAAAGAACATGGCACAACAGCAAAGTTGCGAAGAAACGTCCGTGACCAAAACCCACGGACCGGGCAAGGAGGGCATTAATCAGAGAGGCAGCACAGAGACCTAAGGTAACCCTGGAGGAGCTGCAGAGTTCCACAGAAGAGAATAGAGTATCTGTACATAGGACGACAATAAGCCGTACGCTCCATAGAGTTGGGCTTTATGAAGAAAGCTATTACTTTCAGCAAAAAACAAAAAGGCACGTTGTGAGTTTGTGAAAAGGCATGTGGGAGACTCCCAAAATGTATGGAGGAAGGTGCTCTGGTCTGATGAGACTAAATTTTAACTTTTCAGCCATCAAAGAAAACGCTATGTCCGGCGCATACCCAACACATCACATCAACCAAAAAACACCATCCCCACAGTGAAACATGGTGGTGGCAGCATCATGCTGTGGGGATGTTTTTCAGCAGCCAGGACTGGGAAAATGGTCAGAGTTGAGGGAAAGATGGATGGTGCTAAATACAGGGATATTCTTGAGCAAAACCTGTACCACTCTGTGCATGATTTGAGGCGAGGACGGAGGGTCACCTTCCAGCAGGACAATGACCCCAAACACACTGCTAAAGCAACACTTCAGTGGTTTAAGGGGAAACATATAAATCTGTTGGAATGGCCTAGTCACAACCTAGATTCTCAATCCAATAGAAAATCTGTCGTCAGACTTAAAGATTGCTGTTCACATGCGCAAACCATCCAACTTGAAGGAGCTGGAGAAGTTTTGCAAGGAGGACACTGTAATTGAACCTGTCTTTAAATTACAGAAAAAAAACCACTTGCAATTTTGCTAGTACAATTTAATAATCTGTGTACCAAACTTGTGACTTGTAACTAGCTTCGTACCGAACTTTAGGATTTTTGGACCCTGGACCCGAACATTTCAGTAAAAGTTTGGGTTCGGTGTTCGGCGCTTTCTTGGCGCTTTTTGAAAGGCTGCAGAGCAGCCAACTAACAAGCGGTTAAATGTCTGACCTTAGAAGCCATCACAGCCATGCCTACTAATGGCATGACTGTGATTGGCTAGAGCAGCATGTGACCCAGGCTCTATATGAGCTTGAGTCGCATAGCGCTGCACGTCACTCTGCTGTTACAAGTGTAGAGAGTGGATGCTGCTGGACTTGTGATTTCAGGGAGAGAATAGGAGAGAATCTAATTCAGCGATCTACAGGGTGGGCCATTTATCTGGTAACAGAATATGAAAGCTGTATATATTAAACTTGAATTTAACACTTGCAGATCAGGAAAATACATTTTTTTGGCAAAAAAGTGTGTTTTTAAAACCCAAGAAAATGATGGGTGTATTTCTACCTTAAATTGCACACTGACTAATCGAGATGTTGTAGATTGCCAAAAAAAATGTTGATTTGCAATGTCCCAAAAGCTCAGATGCAGTGCTGGTGCACAGAGCTTGCATAAAATGGCCACCGCCGCCGCCCACCTGACTAACCGAATTATAAAAGTTGTTTTTTTTGGTCAATGGGCTCAGGGCAGGGTAAAACGATTGTGCCCTGCACCCACACAACTATTTCTATGTACAGGGTGGGCCATTTATATGGATACACCTTAATAAAATGGGAATGGTTGGTGATATTAACTTCCTGTTTGTGGCACATTAGTATATGTGAGGGGGTAAACTTTTCAAGATGGGTGGTGACCATGGTGGCCATTTTGAAGTTGGCCATTTTGAATCCAACTTTTGTTTTTTCAATAGGAAGAGGGTCATGTGACACATCAAACTTATTGGGAATTTCACAAGAAAAACAATGGTGTGCTTGGTTTTAACTTAACTTTATTCTTTCATGAGTTATTTACAAGTCTCTGACCACTTATAAAATGTGTTCAATGTGCTGCCCATTGTGTTGCATTGTCAATGCAACCCTCTTCTCCCACTCTTCACACACTGATAGCAACACCGCAGGAGAAATGCTAGCATAGGCTTCCAGTATCCGTAGTTTCAGGTGCTGCACATCTCGTATCTTCACAGCATAGACAATTGCCTTCAGATGACCCCAAAGATAAAAGTCTAAGGGGGTCACTGGATATGCGAAATTGCTACATGATGATGTGTTTCCCTCTTTATGCACTGAAGCTGGCACGTTCCCTGAGTTTTTCCAGCAAGATGGTGCACCCACCACCACATTATGGGTGTCAGGTCCGAGCATTCCTAGATGAACAGTTTCCTGGAAAGTGGATTGGTCATCATGGGCAAGTTGAATGGCCCCCAAGGTCTCCCGATCTGACCCCCTTAGACTTTTATCTTTGGGGTCATCTGAAGGCAATTGTCTATGCTGTGAAGATACGAGATGTGCAGCACCTGAAACTAAGGATACTGGAAGCCTGTGCTAGCATTTCTCCTGCGGTGTTGCTATCAGTGTGTGAAGAGTGGGAGAAGAGGGTTGCATTGACAATCCAACACAATGGGCAGCACATTGAACACATTTTATAAGTGGTCAGAAACTTGTAAATAACTCATGAAAGAATAAAGTTACGTTAAAACCAAGCACACCATTGTTTTTCTTGTGAAATTCCCAATAAGTTTGATGTGTCACATGACCCGCTTCCTATTGAAAAAAACAAAAGTTGGATTCAAAATGGCCAACTTCTAAATGGCTGCCATGGTCACCACCCATCTTGAAAAGTTTCCCCCCTCACATATACTAATGTGCCACAAACAGGAAGTTAATATCACCAACCATTCCCATTTTATTAAGGTGTATCCATATAAATGGCCCACCCTGTACATAGAAATAGTTGTGTGGGTGCAGGGCACAATCGTTTTACCCTGCCCTGAGCCCATTGACCAAAAAAAACAACTTTTATAATTCGGTTAGTCAGGTGGGCGGCGGCGGTGGCCATTTTATGCAAGCTCTGTGCACCAGCACTGCATCTGAGCTTTTGGGACATTGCAAATCAACATTTTTTTTGGCAATCTACAACATCTCGATTAGTCAGTGTGCAATTTAAGGTAGAAATACACCCATCATTTTCTTGGGTTTTAAAAACACACTTTTTTGCCAAAAGAATGTATTTTCCTGATCTGCAAGTGTTAAATTCAAGTTTAATATATACAGCTTTCATATTCTGTTACCAAAAAACACTTTTTTTGGCAATTTACAACATCTGAATTGGTCAGTATGCAATTTAAGCAAGAAACACACGCATAATTTTCTGGGGATTTAAAAACACACTTTTTTGCCCAAAAAAAACAGTATTTTCCTGATCTGCAAGTATTAAATTCAAGTTTAATATATACAGCTTTCAAATACTGTTACCAAAAAAACACTTTTTTGGCAATCTACAACATCTTGATTAGTCAGTGTGCAATTTAAGGTAGAAATACAACCATCATTTTCTGGGGTTTTTAAAAACACACTTTTTTGTCAAAAAACAGTATTTTCCTAATCTGCAAGTGTTAAATTCAAGTTTAATATATACAGCTTTCATATTCTGTTACCAAAAAAACACTTTTTTGGCAATCTACAACATCTGGATTAGTCAGTGTGCAATTTAAGCTAGAAATACACCCATCATTTTCTGGGGTTTTTAAAAACACACTTTTTTGTCAAAAAACTGTATTTTCCTAATCTGCAAGTGTTAAATTCAAGTTTAATATATACAGCTTTCATATTCTGTTACCAAAAAAAACCACTTTTTTGGCAATCTACAACATCTGGATTAGTCAGTGTGCAATTTAAGCTAGAAACACACGCATAATTTTCTGGGGATTTAAAAACACACTTTTTTGCCCAAAAAAAACAGTATTTTCCTGATCTGCAAGTATTAAATTCAAGTTTAATATATACAGCTTTCAAATACTGTTACCAAAAAAACACTTTTTTGGCAATCTACAACATCTTGATTAGTCAGTGTGCAATTTTAAGGTAGAAATACACCCATCATTTTCTGGGGTTTTAAAAACACACTTTTTTGCCCAAAGAAAACGGTATTTTCCTGATCTGCAAGTGTTAAATTCAAGTTTAATACACTGCTCAAAAAAATAAAGGGAACACTTAAACAACACAATGTAACTCCAAGTCAATCACACTTCTGTGAAATCAAACTGTCCACTTAGGAAGCAACACTGAGTGACAATCAATTTCACATGCTGTTGTGCAAATGGGATAGACAACAGGTGGAAATTATAGGCAATTAGCAAGACAACCCCAATAAAGGAGTGGTTCTGCAGGTGGTGACCACAGACAACTTCTCAGTTCCTATGCTTGCTGGCTGATGTTTTGGTCACTTTTGAATGCTGGTGGTGCTTTCACTCTAGTGGTAGCATGAGACGGAGTCTACAACCCACACAAGTGACTCAGGTAGTGCAGCACATCAATGCGAGTTGTGGCAAGAAGGTTTGCTGTGTTTGTCAGCGTAGTGTCCAGAGCATGGAGGCGCTACCAGGAGACAGGCCAGTACATCAGGAGACGTGGAGGAGGCCGTAGGAGGGCAACAACCCAGCAGCAGGACCGCTACCTCCGCCTTTGTGCAAGGAGGAACAGGAGGAGCACTGCCAGAGCCCTGCAAAATGACCTCCAGCAGGCCACAAATGTGCATGTGTCTGCTCAAACGGTCAGAAACAGACTCCATGAGGGTGATATGAGGGCCCGACGTCCACAGGTGGGGGTTGTGCTTATAGCCCAACACCGTGCAGGACGTTTGGCATTTGCCAAAGAACACCAAGATTGGCAAATTCGCCACTGGCGCCCTGTGCTCTTCACAGATGAAAGCAGGTTCACACTGAGCACATGTGACAGAGGTGACAGAGTCTGGAGACGCTGTGGAGAACGTTCTGCTGCCTGAAACATCCTCCAGCATGACCGGTTTGGCATTGGGTCAGTAATGGTGTGGGGTGGCATTTCTTTGGAGGGCTGCACAGCCCTCCATGTGCTCGCCAGAGGTAGCCTGACTGCCATTAGGTACCGAGATGAGATTCTCAGACCCCTTGTGAGACCATATGCTGGTGCGGTTGGCCCTGGGTTCCTCCTAATGCAAGACAATGCTAGACCTCATGTGGCTGGAGTGTGTCAGCAGTTCCTGCAAGACGAAGGCATTGATGCTATGGACTGGCCCGCCCGTTCCCCAGACCTGAATCCAATTGAGCACATCTGGGACATCATGTCTCGCTCTATCCACCAACATCACGTTGCACCACAGACTGTCCAGGAGTTGGCAGATGCTTTAGTCCAGGTCTGGGAGGAGATCCCTCAGGAGACCGTCCGCCACCTCATCAGGAGCATGCACAGGCATTGTAGGGAGGTCATACAGGCACGTGGAGGCTACACACACTACTGTGCCTCATTTTGACTTGTTTTAAGGACATTACATCAAAGTTGGATCAGCCTGTAGTGTGTTTTTCCACTTTAATTTTGAGTGTGACTCCAAATCCAGACCAACATGGGTTGAAAAATTTTGATTTCCATTTTTTAATTTTTGTGTGATTTTGTTGTCAGCACATTCAACTATGTAAAGAACAAAGTATTTCAGAAGAATATTTAATTAACTCAGATTTAGGATGTGTTATTTTTGTGTTCCCTTTATTTTTTTGAGCAGTGTATATACAGCTTTTTTTTGCAATCTACAACATCTGTATTAGTCAGTGTTCAATTTTAGCTAGAAATACACCCATCATTTTCTGGGGTTTTAAAAACACACTTTTTTTTGCCAAATAAACTGTATTTTCCTGATCTGCAAGTGTTAAATTCAAGTTTAATATATACAGCTTTCATATACTGTTTCCAAAAAAACACTTTTTTTGGCAATCTACAACATCTGGATTAGTCAGTATGCAATTTAAGCTAGAAATACGCCCATCATTTTCTGGGGTTTTAAAAACACACTTTTTTGTCAAAAAACTGTATTTTCCTAATCTGCAAGTGTTAAATTCAAGTTTAATATATACAGCTTTCATATTCTGTTACCAAAAAAACTCTTTTTTGGCAATCTTCAACATCTGGATTATTCAGTGTGCAATTTTAGCTAGAAATACACCGATAATTTTCTGGGGTTTTAAAAACACACTTTTGTTTTTCAAAAAACAGTATTTTCCTGATCTGCAAGTGTTAAATTCAAGTTTAATATATACAGCTTTCATATTCTGTTACCAAAAAAAGACATTTTTTTTGCAATCTACAACATCTGGATAAGTCAGTGTGCAATTTAAGCTAGAAATACACCCATCATTTTCTGGGGTTTTAAAAACACACTTTTATTGCCAAAAAACTGTATTATCCTGATCTGCAAGTGTTAAATTCAAGTTTAATATATACAGCTTTCATATACTGTTACAAAAAAAAAAACTTTTTTGGCAATTTACAACATCTGGATTATTCAGTGTGCTATTTTAGCTAGAAATACACCGATAATTTTCTGGGGTTTTAAAAACACACTTTTGTTTTTCAAAAAACAGTATTTTCCTGATCTGCAAGTGTTAAATTCAAGTTTAATATATACAGCTTTCATATTCTGTTACCAAAAAAACACTTTTTTGGCAATCTACAACATCTGGATTAGTCAGTATGCAATTTAAGCTAGAAATACGCCCATCATTTTCTGGGGTTTTAAAAACACACTTTTTTGTCAAAAAACTGTATTTTCCTAATCTGCAAGTGTTAAATTCAAGTTTAATATATACAGCTTTCATATTCTGTTACCAAAAAAACACTTTTTTGGCAATCTTCAACATCTGGATTATTCAGTGTGCTATTTTAGCTAGAAATACACCGATAATTTTCTGGGGTTTTAAAAACACACTTTTGTTTTTCAAAAAACAGTATTTTCCTGATCTGCAAGTGTTAAATTCAAGTTGAATATATACAGCTTTCATATTCTGTTACCAATAAACACTTTTTTGGCAATCTAAAACATCTGGATTAATCAGTGTAATTTAGGGTAGAAATACACCCATCATTTTTTGGAGTTTTAAAAACACACTTTTTTGACAAAAAACACTATTTTCAGGCCTTGCAGCATCAGCACGTGGGAAATTACAGGCTTATATACTGCTGTCAAATTCAGTTGTTAAACAAACACTCGTTTGGGCCAAAAAAATTTAGTTGGCAGCCTTTGATGCAGATGTCATTGTGAGAATACACCCTTAATACATTTGGGTTAGATTCAGAGATTTGAAATACCGCCATTTGGTGCACCAATATTGAATTCAGGCCTACACTGGTTCAGGCCGTGTGAGATGCACCCTCTACATGCAGGGGTTGGATTCAGGCATTTGAAATACAGTCATTTGAAATACAGCCATTTTGGGCAAAGAAATATTTAATTCAGGCCTACACTGGTTCAGGCCCTGTGAGAATCACCCTCTACATACAGGGGTTTGATTCAGGCACTTGAAATACAGCCATTTGGTGCACCAATATTGAATTCAGGCCTACACTGGTTCAGGCCGTGTGAGATACACCCTCTACATACAGGGGTTTGATTCAGGCATTTGAAATTCAGACATTTTGGGCAAATAAATATTTAATTTAGGCCTACACTGGTTCAGGCCGTGTGAGATGAACCCTGTAAATACAGGGGTTGGATTCAGGCATTTGAAATACAGTCATTTGAAATACAGCCATTTTGGGCAAAGAAATATTGAATTCAGGCCTACACAGGTTCAGACCGTGTGAGATACACCCACTACATACAGGGGTTTGATTCAGTCATTTGAAATACAGCTATTTGGTGCACTAATATTGAATTGAGGCCTACACTGGTTCAGACAGTGTGAGATACATCCTCTACATACAGGGGTTTGATTCAGGCATTTGAAATACAGCCATTTGGTGCACCAATATTGAATTCAGGCCTACACTGGTTCAGGTTGTGTAAGATACACTCTCTACATACAAGGGTTTGAGTCAGGCATTTTAAATACAGACACTTGGTGCACCAATATTGAATTGAGGCCTACACTGGTTCAGACAGTGTGAGATACACCCTCTACATACAGGGGTTTGATTTAGGCCTTTGAAATACAGCCATTTTGGGCAAAGAAATATTGAATTTAGGCCTACACTGGTTCAGGCCGTGTGAGATACACCCTCTACCTACAGGGGTTTGATTCAGGCATTTGAAATACAGCCATTTGGTGCACCAATATTGAATTCAGGCCTACACAGGTTCAGGCCGTGTGAGATACACCCTCTACATACAGGGGTTTGATTCGGGCATTTGAAATACAGCCATTTTGGGCAAAGAAATATTGAATTCAGGCCTACACTGGTTCAGGCCCTGTGAGATACACCCTCTACATAAAGGGGTTTGATTCAGGCATTTAAAATACAGCCATTTGGTGCACCAATATTGAATTCTGGCATACACTGGTTCAGGCCGTGTGAGATACACCCTCTACATACAGGGGTTTGATTCAGGCATTTGAAATACAGCCATTTGAAATACAGTGATTTTTGGCAAATAAATATTTAATTCAGGCCTACACAGGTTCAGACCGTGTGAGATACACCCTCTTCATACAGGGGTTTGATTCAGGCATTTGAAATACAGCCATTTAAAATACAGCCATTTTGGGCAAAAAAAATCTTTAATTGAGGCCTAGTCTGGTTCAGGCCATGTGAGATACACCCTTTACATACTGTCATTCTATTCTACTATTAATTAAACATCCATTTAGGGCAAGATCCTAAATTCGAGAAATATGAGGAGAGCGTCAAAAAAGGGACGTGGCCCAGGTCGTGGTGCTGCTGGTGGAGCTCCTGTTGCAGGGAGAGGACGTGGTCGATCTGTGCCAGCTACACGCAGAAGTGAAACCCCTTCCTCAGGTGCGATTAGGCGACAAAACCTGCAGCGGTATTTGGTTGGGCCAAATGCTGCTCTACGAATGGTGAGGCCTGAACAAGTACAGGCGATAGTAGATTGGGTTGCTGACAGTTCCTCTTGTTACCTCACATTGTCTCCCACCCAGTCTCCTGCTGAAAGACCACAGTTGACACCTGCAGCCGATGTCCATCAGTCTTTCACCTCACCCCCTTGCAAATCAGCCAAGCAGTCTGAGCCCCAAGTCATGCTGCAGTCTCTTCTGCTTTTTGATGACTAGCCCTGCCCCAAAAGTGGAAGAGATTGAGTGCACCGATGCCCAACCACTTATCTTTCAAGATGAGTACATGGGAGGACCATCGCAGCATGGATGATGACAAAACACAGTGTCACTGTGGGGAGTGGGGGAAACCCCCCACCGTGCGGTTTCAAAGGGTAAAGGGGATCAGCCTGGCCAAAAGGAGTGATAAGGGAGCAGGTCACCTCCTACCGCATCCCTAATCCTCTCCCTGACTCTTCACCGTATGAGCGGACCCCGATGGTAGGACGGCTCATACACGGAATACCTAATATCCTGAGTCGCCCTGGAAATCGCTCACATAGGAGCAGGGGAGAGACTACCTGCTCATCCTCAACACGGAGGAACAGGAGTATCTAACTAAGGCCAGGCTGCAAGCAGAGGGGAACACATACAGCATTTGGAGATGGCAGGTAAGTGAAAGCAGACACACTGACTGGAACCCGTGCACAAGTGCTAGTGTCCACACCAACATCAAAGGACACAGCACACACCACGAACCACACAGGGACCCAGGACACTCATAGCTGCAATAAATGTGAAACAGGGGAATGTCTAAACAACATGCTGGACACCAAACACTACCAGACATGTAACACCAAAAATAGACATACCAACACCCTGATCAAAACCCACTCCATACACAAAGGGACAGGAAGGGAAGGAGACACCGTGATAACATTGATGACCACAAGGGTGGCCCTCACTGGACAGATAGAACAGAGAACAACCAGCATACACCAAGGCTGGAGGAACACTGGGCTTCAAGCATCCAGCAGAGACTAAATAGCCCAAGCAGTCACACCCACACACACATAAACCCAGTATTCACAAAACACTAGGAAGGGAGTTAACCCTTCCAACACCAGACAAGGGAAGGCTACAACTTAAAGGGGAAGTGCACACACAAGCATACTAAACCACATGTTACCACCGGCAACAGCATGCGTGGCAACCATGTCACGGCAATCACCCAGAAGGCCAAGACACTGCCACCGCATGCTCTCACAGCAACACGTTGCCGCGGGCAACCGCAAGTGTGGCAACAGTTTCACAGCGCAAACCAAAGGCCGTGACACACAGGTGCCAACTGCTGGGGCTTTCGAAAGTGTGCAGACCAACAAGGAAGGCATGGGTGAAGACTGGGTGGAAGATGATGTGGAGGACGATGAGGTCCTCGACCCAACATGGAATCAAGGTCATGCGAGTGACCTATGTAGTTCGAAGGAAGAGGCGGTGGTCGCACAGAGCCACCAGCACAGCAGAAGAGGGAGCAGGGTGCAAAAGCAGAGCGGCCGTCCTCTAGACAGGACACCTTCTACTGCCCACCGCAGCAAGGGACCAAGCACACCAAAGCCAGGTCCAAGGAGTTCCCTGGCGTGGCAGTTCTTCAGACAATGTGCTGACGACAAGACACAAGTGGTTTGCACACTGTGCAATCAGAGCCTGAAGCGAGGCATGAACATTCTCAACCTGAGCACAACCTGCATGACCAGGCATTTAAGTGCAAAGCACGAGCTGCAGTGGAGTAGACACCTCAAAAACCAAGAAAGGTCTCTGGCTCCTCCTGCTTCCTCTTCTGCTGCAGTCTCTGCCTCTTCATCCACCTCTGGAGTGACAGTGCCACCTGCCACCCCGCAAACAGAGGATCTGCCAGCAACACCAACACCTGGGTCACCAAGCATCTCCACAATGTCCCACGGAAGCGTTCAGCTCTCCATCTCCCAAACGCTGCAGAGGAAGAGGAAGTACCCCCCTACCCACCCTAGCCCTGAATGCCAGCATTTCTAAATTACTGGCCTTTGAAATGCTGTCATTCCGTCTGGTGGAGAGGGATAGTTTTAAAGGCCTTATGGCTGTGGCTGTCCCACAGTACGTTGTGCCCAGCAGCCACTACTTTTCAAGGCGAGCCTTCCCTTCCCTGCACAACCAAGTAGGGGACAAAATCAGGTGTGCACTGTGCAACACCATCTGTGGCAAGGTGCACCTGACTAAGGATACGTGGACCAGTAAGCACGGTCAGGGCCGTTATATCTCCATAACAGCACACTGGGTAAATGCAGTGGCGGCTGGGCCTTAGGCGGATAGCAGTTTGGCGCATGTCCTTCCACCACCGAGGATTGCAGGGCGCCTCAGTTTGCCTCCTGTTGCTTCCTCCTCCTACTCTGCTTCCTCATCCTCTGCCAGCTCCTCATCCGGTCAGTGTAACACCTTCACCACCAACTTCAGCACAGCCAGGGGTAAACGACAGAAGGCAGTTTTAAAACGTATCTGTTTGGGGGACAAACCCCACACCGCGCAGGAGCTGTGGACAGGGCTTGAACAACAGACCGATGAGTGATTTGTGCCAGTCAGCCTCAAGCCCCGGCCTGGTGGTGTGCCATAATGGGCGAAATCTCGTAGCAGCTCTGGGAATAGCCGGTTTGACACACATCCCTTGTCTGGCGCATATGCTGAATTTGGTGGTGCAGAGATTCCTTAAAAATTACCCCCATATGTCAGAGCTGCTGCATAAGGTGTGGGCCGTCTGTGCACGCTTTCGGTGTTCTCATCCTGCTGCTGCTCGCCTGTCTGCGCTGCAGCGTAACTTCGGCCTTCCCGCTCACCGCCTCATAAGCAACGTGCCCTCAAGGTGGAACTCCACCTTACACATGCTGGCCAGACTGTGCGAGCAGCAGCAGGCGATAGTGGAGTTTCAGCTGCAGCACGCACGGGTGAGTCACTCGGCGAACCAGTACCACTTCACCACCAATGACTGTGCCTCCATGCAAGACCTATGTTCCTTGTTGCGCTGTTTCGAGTACTCCACCAACATGGCCAGTGCCGATAACGCCGTTCTCAGCGTTACTATCCCACTTCTATGCCTCCTTGAAAAAACGTTCCTGGCGATGATGGAAGAGGATGTGGCACAGGAGGAGGAGGAAGAGGGATTATTTCATAGGGTTTCCGGCCAGTCATTCCCAAGTGGCTCCGAGTGTGGGTTCCTGCACCCACAAACGCCAGGTACACAATTGTCCAGCCAGGGCACAGTTCTGGAGGATGAGGAGGTGGAGGATGAGGAGGAGGAGATGGAGGAGGAACCATGTTCACAGCAGGGTGGCACCCAGACCAGCTCATGGCCATCACTGGTGCGTGGATGGGGGATACAGAGGACACAGACGATACACCTTCCACAGAGGACAGCTTTTCGTTGCCTCTGGGCAGCCTGGCACACATGAGCGATTACATGCTGCAGTGTCTCCACAACGATAGACGAGTTGCCCACATTCTAACTTGTGCTGATTACTGGGTGGCCACGCTGCTGGATCCCCGTTACAAGGACAACGTACCGTCCTTAATTACCTCACTGGAGCGTGATCATAAGATGCGCGAGTACAAGTGCATGCTGGTAGACGCGCTGCTGGTGGCATAGCCACAACGGGGGCACAGTGGAAGCACAAGGCGAAGGCAAATGACGAGGAAGAGGTCGCCAATGCAGCTGGGGCACCGCCGGCACCTCAGAAGGCAGGGTTAGCATGGCCGAAATGTGGAAAAGCTTTGTCAGCACGCCACAACAACCAGCACCACCAGCTGATATGGAACGTCTTAGAAGGAGGCAGCATTTCACCAAGCTGGTGGAGCAGTATGTGTGCACACGCCTACACGTACTGAATGACGGGTCTGCCCCCTTCAACTTCTGGGTCTCCAAATTGGGCACATGGCCTTAGCTTGCCCTTTATGCCTTGGAGGTGCTGGCCTGCCCTGCAGCCAGTGCATTATATAAACGTGTGTTTAGCAGGGCAGGGGGCGTCTTCACAGACACCGCAGCCGCCTGTCCACAGCCAATATGGACAATCAGCATGGATCCCTCAGGACTTGTCCGTACCTTGTCCAGAATAGACATGTATACCGGCACTAACCAGCCATTGTTATACTGCAGTGCAATTGCTCATGTTTGTATTTTGTATATTTTACACTCTTTTGGAGTGTACCTTAATTTTAAAAAATTAAATTAAAACCAAAACCCTGTGTTGGCTACCTCGACCTCCTCCACCGCCGCTTCCACCTACACCGCTACGTCCACCGCCTCCTCAAACTCCTACTCCATATGGAACTCCACCTCATAAATCCCAATTTTTTTTAATTTGTTCATGTTTTATTTTATATCATTTCACTACTTTGTCATTTACATTTTCGGGTGAAATTCACAAATTTTTGGGTGTATAGTACCACTGCTATACCTAGTAGGCCAGTTAAAAAAATAAAATAATTTGTCATTAACATTTTCAGGTGAAATTCACCAATTTTTGGGTGTATAGTACCACTGCTATACCTAGTAGACAGGTTAAAAAAAATAAAAAATAGTCAGTTACATTTTCCGGTGAAATTCACCAATTTTTGGGTGTGATGTACCACTGCTATACCTAGTAGACAGGTTTTAAAAGAAAACTCATTTGTCAGTTACTTTTTTGGTGAAATTCACCAATTTTTGGGTGTAATATACCCCTCCTCTACCTAGTTGACAGCTTAATAAATTTCAATAATTTTTCTGTTACATTCTTGGGTTGACATTATACAATTTTAGACGTGAATAAACACCTGCTATGCATAGGTGACAGGGAATAATATGGGAATAATATTTAATATATTATTCAGTAATTAATGCGCGCCACATCCTTTCATTCAATGCTTAAACTTTGAAAAGTTTTCACACTTTTACGCTTTTATAATTTCTCCCATATTTCAACTCTATAATTTTAAATTTGAAAAAATGAATCCTCCCTTGGATGTGGTCTCTATTTCTCACGCTCCCTCTCTGGCCTCGAACCCTGATTCCCCTCCACCCGTGATCACCATGGTAGGCGCATAAAAGAACATCGAAAGTTGATAGAGCAGATATGAAATTGGATCGTGAACATCACGGGGACGTGCGATATGGTGGGGGTGAAAGTCTGCACATGCCTATACGAACTAACTGACAGGGGTCAGCCCCTGCAACTTCTAGGTCTCCAAATTGGGCACATGGCCTGAGCTTGCCCTTTACCCCTTGGATGTGCTGGCCTGCCCTGCAGCCAGTGTATTGTTTGAACCTGTGTTTAGCATGACTGGAGGGGGTTATCACAGGTCATATTTCCTAATGTTTTGGGGTGTACCCTAATTGAAAAAAATACAAATACATTTTAAACCAAAAAAAAGTGTAGGCTACCTGCTCCTCCTCCACCGCCACTTCCACCTACACCGCCACATCCACCGCCTCCTCAACCTCCTACTCCATATCAGAGATCTCAAGTCTCCCGGACATTCAGGGAGTCTCCCACTATTAGATAGCGGCTCCCTGACGCCTGCATGTGAAACAATATATCCCAGAAAAGTTTACTGATAGCAGAGCAGAGAGATAAGAGAAGTGACAGGACACAGAGTTTAGATTACAGGTTGAATTAACCCTTTAGGGTCAAATTGGCTTCTCAAGGAGATATATATGTTAAAGGCATCCCTTCTTCTGTCTCATTCAGTAGCTATATAACTATTGAGAGAGATGTATTTTTTTTAAATACATTTACACATTTAACCCTCCATTTTAATTATATTATTTACCCCAGTGTTAAATTCACACCCCCTGGATGCTTGTTTTTTTCCTACAGTGGGGTAGATAATTACTCACAGGGTTTTAAAGAATAAACTTCCTGACTCAGACCAAGAGCCGACTCAGCGAGTCAGCAAGTGAATCGAAGCATCCCCGCATGCGCATTGCGCAACCTAAGCTTCGGTTCACTTGCTTCTTGTCAGCTCAGCGAATGAACCGAAGATTCGATTCATGAATTGGTTCATTTGAATGAACTGATTCAAATGAACCGATTCATGTGAAAGATCCGAACTTCCCATCTCTAGTTTACTCGCAGTAAACCTTTCCGGCAACCTGTAGCAGTGTCCCCTTCTCGGCGTTTGCGCACAGTGCAAGAAGAAGCCAATGCCAGCAGTCCGCAACGGCGCATCAGGCTGAGCCTGTGCGCACGCGCGGAATCTCAAAGCGGGAGGAGGAGGGAGAGGGAGAGGCGGCACTGAGGAGTAGAAGGCAGCGCTGGGCTCGAACGGCGATGCGTGCGGCCGGGCACCATGCATCCACAGACCTCCCCTGCTTGGGCACCTGAATTCAATGATTGACAGGTAAGTAAAACCTGTTTTTCCGCAGAATAAAGCCACAAATAGCTTTTATAAGGCCACCTTAGAAATCAGAATGCTACCCTGGACATGAGCATATGTTTAGCTCACAGGGCTTATAGGTGGTGACAGAATCCCTTTAATCATATACATAAATATGATAATTTGGGGCAGGGTAATGAGCCCAGTCCTCCACACCATAGAGAAAAGTGTGCAGATACTGCATATGTTTGGAAAATGTAATAAAAAGTTTGTGAAAGAAAAAAAATGAAAACCTCCCTGAAATGAGAAGTGCACCTCCCTGAAATGAGTTTTTGCAGGTTGGGATGTCTGCCATATGGACCTGGTCCTCCTAGAGCAAGATTATTATATTTTTTTTTTTTACCTATTTTATGTTATTTTAAGTCATTTCCCTATCCACATTTGTTTGCAGAGCACTTACCATGCTCTTAACCACATTTTGACGACATTTGCAGCCCTCTAGCCCATTCCATGACATTTTTACAGCCATTTTAGTGCTTAAAAGTTGGGGTCCCCACAGGTGTCTGCTCAACTCTACTTGGAACTTGTGATACTGTGGGCGCAGGCTCAAAATGTGCTAGTACTAAGCCAAGCTTGGCTGAAACTAGCTGTGTGCAGTGTAGGAGTATCTCCTGTCTGGCATTTTTTCTCCATACCGTGAGAAGACAAAAACATGTTTAAGATCTGAAAGATGAAAAAAAAACATAGGCATTCAAACACAAGCGTAGGCAACATAAAGTAGAATCACCACTTACTGTGGGTAAATAAAAGTGGCCGCTGTTCTTCTTTCCCTTGGTCCCATTTGTGACATCCAGGCTGTATCCACATGCAGTACAAGGACCTTGTCATCATTTCCATTACTTACTGCTTCTCCCGCTCAGACAATTCCTCCTCCTCCCCTGCTCCATTGTCAGCCATCGATAACAGAACGTGTGGCCAGGAAACAGCTCTACACTTTCAGCTATCCGCTGGTACACAAGCTTAGCTCCCACTTGCCCAAGCTGCTAGCAGTTAAGTTGATGCCGTACCACTTAGTGGATTTTTCTGCCTTTAACCCCTTAATGCTCAGTGCCATACATGTACGGCACAACTGGACGTGACTTAACGGCCAGCACCGTACATGTACAGTGCGCTGATCGGACGGGTGCAGGAGCTGCGCCCGTCCGATCAGCGTCAGGGGTCCAGCAGTCACTGATAGCCGGACCCCTGCTGTATGCATCGGCATCAGTGAAATCACTGATGCCGGCGCATTAACCCCTGCATGGTCGCAATTAGCGCTGACCCCGGCACGTGCAATGTCCGTGCAGGGAGTAAGCAGCCATCGGGTCCCCACGCTGCTGTGACGGGGACCCAATGGCAAGAAAGGCAGCCCCCTGGATCTCACAGGCAAACAGTCTGTAAGTGTATTGTAGTCTGTAATACACTTACAGCCAATGCATCACAATACAGTAATAAAGTATTGTGATGCATTGTAAAGGGGATCAGACCCCCCAAAAGTTAAAGTCCCAGAGTGGGACAAAAAAAAAAGTGAAAAAAAAGTGAAAAAAAGTTTTCAAAATAAAATGATTCAAGTAAAAAAAAAAAAAGAAAGCCTCTTTTTCGCAAAAAATGAGCCCCTACCTAAGACAATCGCCCAAAAAAAAAATAAAAAATATGGCTCTCAGACTATAGAGACACTAAAACATGATTCATTTTTTTTGCATCTATATCGACTAGCTCTATAAAAAATATCACATGACCTACCCCCTCAGGTGAACACCGTCAAATTTTTTTTATGAAAACTGTGCTAAAAAAAACTCTACCTAAGACAATCACCCAAAAACTGAAAAAACTATAAGTCTCAGACTATGGAGACACTAAAACATGATTTTGTTTCAAAAATGATATAATTGTATAAAACTTACATAAATAAAAAAGTATACATATTAGGTATTGCCATGTTCGTAACGACTTGCTATTTAAAAATATCACATGACCTAACCCCTCAGATGAACACTGTAAAAAAAAAAAAACGGCGTAAAAAAGCCAACAGAAATAAATAAAAAAAGTAGATATATTAGGTATTGCCGCGTCCGTAACAACCTTCTCTATAAAATACCACATGATCTAACCTGCCAGATGAACATTGTAAATAACAAAAAATAAAAACGGTGCCAAAACAGTTATTTTTTGTTATCTTGCCTCACAAAAAGTGTAATATAGAGCAACAAAAAATCATATGTACCCTAAAATAGTACCAACAAAACTGACAACTTATTCTGTAGTTTCCAAAATTGGGTAATTTTTTTGGAGTTTCTACTCTAGGGGTGCTTCAGGGGGTCTTCAAATGTGACATGGCAGCTTAAAATTATCCCAGTGAAATCTGCCTTACAAAAACCATATGGCGTTCCTTTTCTTCTACGCCATGCCATGTGCCCGTACAGCAGTTTAGGGCAATAAATATAGAGTTTTATTTGGGTGTTAACCCTTGCTTTGTTAGTGGGAAAAAAATTATTAAAATGGCAAACATGCCCAAAAAGTGAAATTCTAAATTCCATCTCCATTTTCCAATAATTCTTATGGAACACCTAAAGGGTTAAGAAAGTTTGTAAAATCTGTTTTCAATACCTTGAGTGGTGTAGTTTCTAAAATGGGGTCATTTTTGCGTGGTTTCTATTATGTAAGCATCACAAAGTGACTTCAGACCTGAACTGGCCCTTAAAAAGTGGGTTTTGGAAATTTTCAGAAAACTTTCAAGATTTGCTTCTAAGCCTTCTAACGTCCCCAAAAAGTAAAATGTCATTCACAAAATGATCTAAACATGAAGTAGACATATGGGGAATGTAAAGTAGTAGCTATTTTTGGAGTTATTACTATCTATTATTAAAGTAGAGAAATTGAAATTTGGAAATTTGCTAATTTTTCTAAATTTCTGGTAAATTTGGTATTTTTTTATAAATAAAAATGAAATTTTTGACTCAATTTTACCACTGGCCATTTTTAGCAAATCTGACATGTCACTTTATGTGGTTATAACTTTAAAACGCTTTTACTTATCCATGCCATTTTGAGATTGTTTTCTAGTCACATATTGTACTTCATGTACAATATGTGACTAGAAAACAATCTCAAAATGGCATGGATAAGTAAAAGCGTTTTAAAGTTATAACCACATAAAGTGACATGTCAGATTTGCTAAAAATGGCCTGTGCAAAAAGGTGAAAAATGGCTTGGTCCTGAAAGGGTTAAGGAGCTGAGGACATGGGCTGAGCCTTGCTGGAAGATACCTAGTTATGATTATTTCTCTAGAAAAGACATTCCTGCCTTGCACTGTCACAAGTAAATTCTTGCTACAATATGTGGCAAGGTGTACGCCACTGTTGACAACTAGAGCAGCTATTAAGGGGCGGGGACAGTACATATTTTTTATGGATCACTGGCGCACTGCTACTTCCATTATACATATATTCAATCCACTATTATTACTGCTACACAACCTCCAGTACTATTACTA